>NC_053451.1:64610124-64910124 GCF_015227805.2 Hirundo rustica
CTTTTTACAGTCACTTTTTTAACCATGTACTCTTTTATTTCCAGTATTTCCAGAAATACATAGGAGTGTTTTCTTGAAAATTAATTAAGATAGAAAAAATGAGACAGAAATTAAAATAAGAAAATATTAATATGAGTTGTCAAATTTCATGCTGGAAAACACAGAATAAGGTAAACAAAACTTCCAAGATCTGGTAAGTTGCTGAGTTATTAGGAATGACAAATTGTTGACCATATTGGATTTTATTGGATATGTCACACCTGGTAGCAAACTCCCACTCCACCACATGCAAAATGGAACTGATACAACTGTATTGTTTCCTCTTGTGTTGAAAATTCCATATATTCATCTTCAGCCACATTCCACCCACCATGGAACCATTTAAACTTTCTTTCTTTCTTTCTTTCTTTCTTTCTTTCTTTCTTTCTTTCTTTCTTTCTTTCTTTCTTTCTTTCTTTCTTTCTTTCTTTCTTTCTTTCTTTTTTTCTTTCTTTCTTTCTTTTCTTTCTTTCTTTCTTTCTTTCTTTCTTTCTTTCTTTCTTTCTTTCTTTCTTTCTTTCTTTATTTCTTTCTTTCTTTGTTTATTTCTTTCTTTTATTTCTTTTTCCCCCTGATTCTGAGGTCATCACAGTTTTAATGTATTTTGCCACATTTATGAATCTGTTACTGAGGTCCCAGGGCAAAATTCTGCATTTCCAGTTCAACTATGAGTCTAAAGTCAGGCTTCCCAAGCAAATTTATTGAACCTGTGGGCAGAAATATTAATGTCTGCACAAAGCAAAAAAGGCCAAATGCAACGAGAAAGAGTTGCCATTTGGTCATGCTTTCCAAAATTGGCCAGAGACACATCTGACATGGCACACTTTGTGGGCTTCAAATAGAGGGGTTACAACTCTGAGAACCAAGGTGTGCTCTCATTGGTCTAAGTGTAAATGATGCTTCTGGGGAGGTAGGTAGCTAGTCTAGAAATAATTTTGTACAGATTGGCATGTGCAGAAGAAATACCCTCTCATACAAATGTCAAGAAAGCTATGAAACTTGATGGCATGCCTCAAGTCTTGCGTACCCTTTTGAGCTCAGACACTCCTTCATTCTTGTCTGGCTGTTACTTAAAGCTTTTTTATTCAGGATACCTCTTTGTCACTTTATTTAGTACTGCTGTACTTTAAAAAGGAGTCTGTGGGGAATGTGTAAATATAATATTTGCTTTATTCTTTTCCATAGCAACAGAATTACACATGGATGCAAATTGTAAATCTATTGGTTTGGTTCGGGGTTTTGTGGTTTTTTTTTTTTTTTTTCTGTTCTGATGAACATTATTTTAAATTTGACACTTTTTTCTTCCTATTAAATACATGGTTTATTTCTGGATCTATAAGAATAAACCTTTCATACCCTGCAACAAAAAGGACACCACCTCTGATTTTCCACGAATGCCCATGACATTGAGCAAATGTATTGGTTTTTTCAGTTTTCTGTAATTTTTATTTTATCCTCTTCCATACTGAAGTCTGTTTCTAGTCAATTTATGCATAAAATAAGCTTGTTAAAAAAAAAAAAAAAAATCTTGAATAATACAGATTATATTATTAGCAGTTATTACAGATAACTGAGTGATTAAGTTGGTCTGGTGGTTATTAGTAAATACTCTAAAACTACTCATAATACATATTTGACAAATATATTTATATCCATTGATGCTACTGACACCAGAAGTGCATTATATGAAAATTACTAAAATATATAACTGAGATCAGACTGTGGGATTTCCATTTTAACTTCATTCTCTACCCCCACAATGTGAGTTTTGTGGACTTAGTAAATTTGTTATAGATACAGATAGAAATACAAAGATAATAAAAGTAAGATCAGCTTTGAAATTATTTTTTGTATAATTTGTAATTTAATTCTGGTTTGGATTTTTAATAGAACCATGCCATGATTATTAAAAGCTATGTAACACCTTCTTTCAAGTTCAAAATCTAAATATGGATTGTATTTTAGAAATGGAATTGCAGACTGATGAGACATTTCATTTATAAAAGTGCTGATAGAAATGTACCTGTGGCAGTATGGTTGTAACCTTTTGTTATATTATTATATTCTGTACTTTGAACAAGAAAATGGTCAGAATTGTTTTGGTTTTTTCTCATGTAGGGATGTAGCTCTCTGTCTTCTTCCTTTAATTTGTTTTTATTATATTTATTAGGTTAGACTATATTTCTTGAGAAAAAATCAGTAATATTAGCCTGCGTGTTATAAGTGGTACTAGTTTAACAATGTTAAAAAACAAACCAAAACAGTTTAGTGATAAATATATTGATACAGTCCTTTAAGATGTGGATGTAAATTTCATGGATGTCGTAAGACCTAGCCTAGATAGACACTGCAAGAATATTGCGGGTGGAGACAGAAAACAGAGACACAAAGAGAGAAGGAAGAAGAGGAGGAGATGGGAGACATTAGAGACTGGATATTGGTGTTCCTGAGCCTTCATAAACTGGAGGCATGTTTAAGGCTCTGCCTCTGCCAGTGGTCATTACTGAAGTCTTGGGAACCTGGACACACTTTCAGGACTGGCTGAGGTTGCATAGTACAGAAGCTCTCTTGACTTCTGTCTCTTAAAGGGACCTGAAAATTTAACTGAAAATTCAACTTTTAGAGATAAACTCATAAACTGTAGGTGCTACAGCACTGGGCTTGATTGATTTTTGAATCTGCTGATAACTGTCTTAAGTCCAAGTTTTTAGATGGTCTTCTCCAATGACTGTGTTTATCTGAAAATGAAAACAGGTAACCAGACTACTTTTAGCTTCTCACTCCTGAATATCTAGACCCACTGGAGTACCTACCCTACACAATCAGAGCTGACAGCTGCCAACCTACCATGACCTGGTGTCCTAAAGCTGTCAGTTCTCTGAGAATGTAATGGATGACTTGGCTCCTCTTATTAAGAATGAGATGTTTATGAATAAGCAATTGAAGTGAGTCTCTAGCATGTGTGCCATTTCTTCTTGTAGCAACCTAAATATAGGTGAGTGCTGACCAAATATTATGATGCAATTACTCATTAATCCATAGGTATCTAATGTTGTGGGAGATGTGCCACGTTGGCTGTGCTGCATGAAAGCCTGCCACCACTTCTGTACCACACAGGTAGCCCAAAGGCACTGCACCACATCCCACAGCCCTGAGTAGAGGCCTCTTATAACATGTCCATATAGTATGTCCAAAAGGGCAGCAATGCTGTTTTTTGGCCAACTGCACTGTCTAATTTTAGGTGAGGATATTTGTACAGACTCCATTGACTAGAATTTGTTGTGTAAGAATCCTAGATTCTAAGCTAGTATTTCCTGTGAATATGTGAGTGTAGCTATTTAGTGTTTAGTATATACAATCTACAGTTGAAATCTACTTTGTTGATTTTTCAATGTATCTACATGCTGAAAGCTTCCAGGACAGCTGCTTGGGTACCTCAGAAATTCCATTTCCCATGTAAATACACGCAAATAGAATTGGAATAAAATCTTATTGAAAAATAACCCTGAATGAAAAAAGTAGACAGCTCTTTTTTTTTTTTTCTTTTAAATTCTAATTGCTTTTATTGTGATTTTAGCAAATGCTAGAGAAATAATCCTTAATTTAAAAAAAAAAAAGTCACAAAAAACCTCAGCCAACCAACTGACCAAAACTAAACTCCAAACTGTAAAGTTCATTATCTTCAACTGTATTTTATTGTTTGTTGTTAAGAAGCATTTTTCTTTCTGAACTGTATCATGTTTCACTTGTTTGCTTTGCTTATCACAAGTAAAACATTAGGATTTGCATTTTGCATAAAAATATGTTTAAACATAACAAACACAATAATGAATACTCAGTCTGGGAGAACTAGTGAAGAGAGTGTTTTCTTTACATAAAAGTCTTTGAGTCAAATTCTGGTGCCACCAGCTTTATTAATTTTTGGTTTATAGTATTTGTATTGACTATTAGAAGATGCTGTAGACAATAGTAGTTAACAGTGTCTAAAAATAATTGGATAGTTTTTGTAAAAAAAGAATTTCAAAAATATAAATTCAAATTTGTTCAAGCTAAATTATTAATATATTTTTATTCGATACTTATGTCTCATTTCCCTTTTGGTTCTTAGAAATACTGCTGTCTGATAGTAGTCCTGTCTTTTTGGTGTTCTTTTTGCTTTTCCTTTTTTCCTTCTCCTTCTCTTCTCCTCCCTCTTATTAATTTTAAATTTTTATTTTAAATTACACTATGATTTTTTTTTTTTTTCCTTTCTCCACACACATTATCCTTCCTTCCTTCCTTCTTTCCTTCCTTCCTCTCCTTAATTTCTTCTCTCACATTGTCCTTCCCTCTTTCCCTCCTGTGTCTTTGGTAGACACACACCGTTTTTGTTTGTTTGTTGACAGCTACTCCATGCAAACATTAAAATGTTATTTATTAGCTATGGTTTAGGTGCTAAGTATCTGAAAAATTATCTCTGAAACATTATTTCAGAAATCCTTAAATATTTCTGTTGTCATTTATAGTGGGCAGTTTACTAATCCAGTCTCGTGGACTGGATGCAGGTTTTGCACGTATACATTTTTAGGACTGTCACTTCATTGAGTGCAAGGTGTCACTATGGCATAGCATTGTTTTAACACATTTAGCCATTTTAGCCATTTGAGAGCTTCTGAAATTAATTTGTTGGATTTTCTTTTTTCAATTTAAAATCAGATTTTCTTTGTAACAGCATTTTCATGGTTTCCAAAAGGCTCATGAATTTGGTACTCTGTTTCTCTGTGTGTGAACTGGATATAACACTTAATGTCTTTCCAAATATGAAGATTTAATATTCTGTAGTGCATACTCACTGATATCTTGGATAAGTCAGAATCTAGTTCAGTTTAAAATGCCTCCTTGGTTTCCTCAGAGTTATCCCACTATGGCCTCAGCAAGGATCAAAATAGTAACCTTTAAGCTTTCTGTGTGTTTGTCAGTGGTGATGCAGAAAAATCTTTTTGATTGTCAGCAGTGACAACCAGAAGAAACTTGCCTGGGCTTACCACATATTTCAATTTCCTGGCACACTTCAATTCCCAGGCAAAGGAGGGTTTGAGATATGCCTTCCTGACTCCTTTAGTAGTGTGGACTGAAATGGAGATCGGACGCTTTGTATTAGTGAGGATAAATGTTCACAAACTGAGATTTGCTTGGGAAATTTATTAAGAGCACATGAAATCTTACATAGTTTATATATATGCATATATATTTATAACTTTATACATAACTTTTTATACATAACAGTTTTTAATATAGCTTTATTCTAATATGTATCTCCTATAGTTACATATGTATATGTACATACCTCTTGGTATAACTTCTCTGCCTCTTGCTTGTGTTTGCCCCAGATACCGAAAGCAAATAGAACTTGACATGCATATGAGGCATAGCGAATTTCAAGATACTCTAAGGATGCAGATTTTTAGAGTACTTAAATTATTTTTTTAAACTGCAAGCCCTCCTTGCTCATAACTATAATGACATTGGTGCTCTACTATAATATCTCATTGGTTGTGTGAGGCTTAGAGTGTTGGTATAATCCCTGATTTCAGAATTTGTCTACTCTCTGTCTGCTGGCTCTAAGGAAACTGAGCAATGCTGAGCTGTATTTCTGATTTTAGTCTTACTCTGGAATTGAATTTACTCTTCATCCTGAGTTTTATTACTGCATTGCAAACCCCATTTATTTCCAGTAAAGATGTGCAAGGCAAGGTATGCTTGTGTGGTGGATAGCTAGGGATAGGTAAAGAAATGGAGGAAATTATTTTTGTAATGGTTTCTTAATGTCAGGATGCTTCTGCTAATATAGCTGTATTTCAGTTTCTGCTGAAGTTCACTAGAAAATAATTTACTTGAAACTGTTTTGTCCAATGCTTTCCACATTACTATAATGTAAACTTGAGTGTATTTTATAAATTGTAGGGTTAACTGAATTTCTATCAATTGAAAAGAGAGTACTTGCTACAAAACTGTTCATCTATGAGTACTTGTCAGCCTAAATCTGTGATAATATCTTCCTGCTCAAAACATTTTGCTATGTGTTTAGGCACCTCATGATTTGGTGCTGATGTATAACAGTAGGCACGGCACAACACTGCTCGTTTGCTGCATTATGCTAGTGATATGCTAGGCTGAGTCTGTCTCTCTGACTAACATCTCACTGCTCAATTAGAAATAAAGTGTAATTCTTATGATCTTTGAAAGTAAGAACTGGTCTGTTTTTCTTCTCATGGGCAGATTTCCCCAAATAACTCTGCTTTCTAAACTCCAAAGGTCATAATTCTGCTTTTTTCCTCATAAATATTTAAGTCTTTATCACCTTTATCTTGTAAAAGGAGAATATAAATTTTCTTATGTTCGTTAGGTTTACAAATCAAATATAGTAATTTAAGACTGTGAGGCTTTTTGATACCTGGTTTTCTCCCTCAAAATTTTACTTCCGGTCAAAGACCGAAATCATCATGTTGTGAATTCATGCTCCTAACAGAACAGCTGTTAAGAAAGGAGATAAGAAAAAAGAATTATTAAATTAATTATTTAATCATTAAATAATCTACTAAATAATTAATTATTAAATCCTGACATTCTGGGATTTTTTTTTTTTGTTGTTTTAATAAAGTGCTCAGCACTGAAGTTTTATGTTATTCTATTGCCCTTGCTTAAATTCTTTGCTTTATTAGTCAGAAAGCATCTCTTTCAAACAATGTCTGGAAAAAAAAAGTGAAAGTTTGTTTCAGTGAAAATGCAGGACACTTCATTGCAATTATATTTAAATTTTCTTTCTTTCTTTCTTTCTTTCTTTCTTTCTTTCTTTCTTTCTTTCTTTCTTTCTTTCTTTCTTTCTCTTTTATTCTTTTTTCACACTTGATCTCAAAGTGCCTCTGTTCAAGAAAGATTTTTTTCTTACTGGAACAGATTTCAGTTTTCATTGGAAAGTTATTTTTAGAAAAGTTATTTTGAATCAATGAAAACCAGTAAATATTAGAAAAGGAGGAATTCATCTCAACAGTCAGGTTCAGTCAAGACAAGGAAGCCTTTTTGTCAAACAGATACAGGAACTTGATTAGCTCATAATCTAAGGCTTTGCTTTTTTTATGAAGCTCTAATAAACTTTTAAAACACATTTTTATAATACATGTGCGTAAAGTTCATTTCAAGTCCAAACAGGTAAATACTTCGGCAAGTTATTTTCACCATGTTGTTTTAATAGATGCACCATTGGCCCAACATGTCTACTTCAGACCCTTTGACATTATAAAATATATAAGAGGTCATTTTCTATAGCCCTGGACAGCATTTTATCTTCCCAAATCAACCACTGAACAAGTAAGTGTGTATTTCAAGGCAATTCCCTGCCTTTCAGAGGTCAGTGTGGTTCAGCAGCATTAGACTTCTGTTTCTGAAGTGCTTTGAAATACCTCAGGAAATAAGTAGAAAAAAAAATCACTCTTAGGTGTTGTGGCTGGTGTTGGGATATTTTTTTGTTTTGGTTTGGCTTGCTTTTTTTTGTTTTTTTTTGTTTTTTTTTTTTCTTCTGAACTGAGGCCATTAGAAGAGTCTTTGCTGTCTTCGTGAAAGATCCATCTGTTGTCTTACTAGCACAGTATGAACACAGTCCAGTCACAGAGAGAGAGAGAGAGAGAGAGAGAGAGAGAGAGAGAATGCAAACATATATATACACACCAAAATGTATATAAACTGGATTAGGAAGACTGATTAAGACAATGAAATTTTGCTGAAGAAGTGGCATTGGATTTATGTTTTCTGCTGTTATGGAACTGCTATTATAGATGTTTGGAGAAAACTTTATATGAAATATTTCCGAGTGTCACATTGGATTTGACACTGGTTCAACCAATTTTAATTGATTCATAATGAAAACTGTAGTCTCATGAAAAAAATACAGCTGCACATTTTCAGCAATCAAACTTTTGTTATTGTCTATGAACTTCAGTTAATTAAGTGTGCATAATAGCAGAGATTTCCATTTTAAGATCTTATGTGCTTCAGGAAGTAGAAATAGAAAATAAGATGATAAATCCTGCATCGCTATAAGTCTCATATGACTGAATGTGAACTGAATTTATATGAACTTAAAATAGCTGGAACTTTACTAGAGTGTATTTAATGTTCTAATAAGGTTAAAACCCTTAATATAGTTTAAGCTTTTATCTGTTAAACACTTTAAAAATTTGCTTCAGACTGTCATTTGTTTTGTCCATATAGATGAAAATAAACCTATGGAATATAATGTGGAAACATTATCTAGTGAGATATATATGTGACACTACTTTTTCTGTTATCCATTGCCAAGTAAAACGACTCCTGATATATAAAATAAACAACATATTACTTATTTCCTGTGTTTTCTCTTCCTAAATCATAAACATTAATATCTCAGACATATAAAATATGACACTAAGATTTTATTTTCATCAGTTCCAAAGAACATTTAATAGAACATATAATTTTCTCTAAAATAATCTAAATTCTGTGTCTGCTCTTGTCTCATTCATTGCTCCTCTCAGGAAGTTGAGGAAATTAGGCTGAAATGTCCCATTTTTAAATGATGACTTAAACAGGTCTGATTTGCACTATCTCCTTTCTTTTCTTCCTTTTGTAATAAAATATTCTTGTCCTACACTTATTAATTTTATATGTGGGCATAATTGAGATAGGTGTATGAAACCTGACACATGCATGAACTCTTCTGTATTTTTGAGTCATGATGCAACTGAAGATATCATCAGGAAATATCACTTCTTTTTCTTAGCCTCTAGCATATTTAATAAATATCCTCTTCACCTGAACCAAGCTGACCTTTTTTCCATCATGTAGGGAATTAACTACCAGTGATCATCCCAGGACTCTAGTCATTAAAAAGCACAAGAATCATGAGATGCCTGATTAAGTTATTATTCTAAAACCAGAGTCAACTTAGCATTAAACATCATACTAATATTTTAGTAAAAATGCATCTCACCAGAGGTCTGTTGACCAGAATGTAGGTTAATAAATGCAGAGTTAAATTCACTGTGCTGTTCAAAAATTTAAATTCCAAGTCCTGATTTGAGGACTTATTGATTTCAGAGAAACATGTTAAGAAAGCATATAGAACTCATCAACCAAAGCATTAGTTTTTGCTTACAGTTTCTCAGAAATTATTCATTGTGCTGAATTTAAAGCTAATACCTTAGTATCGAATACAATTAATTATATCATAGCGTTTTCAGTCTGACTGTTGGCCACAAATGAAGGCTGCAGCACATTTCTATAAAATTAGAACTTTCTGATATTTATTATAATCTTCAGCATTCATAAAAACCTTTCTGTTAAGCCCTCCCAACAACATGCTGTATCTTGGCAAGAAACCAGCAAGTTATGATAGCTGCCTGATATTAATTAATAATTTAGCCTTTACAATTGTCCTGGCTTTTTATCCTAGAACTGGGTTTTTTTTTTTTTTTTTTTTTTTTTTTTTTTTTTTTTTTTTTTTTTTTCTTTTTTTCTTTTTTTTTTTTTTTTTGTGAGCCTTGGCAGTTTGTTAGCAGATGCACTGCCGGCAATTAGAAGATGTCATCTTCATGTGGCTTTGCTGCCCGTTCACCTATTTAATAAAGCATTTTTATTGCTTGCATTTGGCTTGTGTTGGAACAGGAACAAAAATATTTGCATCCTAAGTAAGATATAAATGCTTTACATCGGCTTTCTTGCCATAGGAAATGTAGTTATTGGAGTAACTGTTTATTTAATGGGAATACTAAATATGAAGGAAGAGATGGAATCTTTATTTTATTTATTTCTGTAACAAATGTTAAGACTTAGAGTCAAAAGAGGTTTTATGTGAGAGAGCCTGGCCATTTATTTTTCCTTTTGAATAAAACAAATTGAAAATTATTTTGTTAAAATAGCTTCAATTGTTTTAGGTTTTACTTAGCAGTGGTGTTCTGGATATTTTTTCTCCTCTCTTATTTGTTTTCTGTCTAATATCTGAAAGATGAGAGAACAAGCCACAACACAGTGAATAAGTTGAGATGTTGTCATGAGTTGGCACAGTTTAGTTTTTAGTTAGGGAAGAATGTGGAGTGTTTTTCCCTGTCAGGACCTTGCAATTGTTTTAGAAAGGACAGGGACCTATCAGAAGGCTAGTTTGGGATATTGGCATTTGCTTTGACTACTGAGAATGTTAAATGTGACTTTGGGAAGTACCCACATAAATCCTAGTTCGTGCAGGTCAGGCCTTTTTCCTCCTGGCCAGCTGAACAGGTAACACCGGTTTGGGTCCTGCTGCTTCCCCCCTCCCGCCCACCCCCGCTTTGGGGGGACAGCTGGCCCGAGGCCTGGCCGGGCTCCATCGGCTCCCGGCAGGGGAGGAGAGGTTGCAGCTTAACATCAACTACTTTTTTCAATTTCCCCAGAGCCCTGGAGCCCCTGGAGCAGGGAGGGATCTTTGCCAGGCCCCTGATAACAGCTATGGGCCCACCATTTAGGCCAAGGCTGCCCCTATTGTCACCGAGGGATGGGCAGAACTCTCCCTGCTCCCCTCCTCTGGTAATTTCCAGACAAAGAAAAGAGTGGAGGAAGGAAACCTGGCCGATCTGAAGTACAGGGCGGGGAGAGACTCCTGCCCAGGGCAGAGATCACATGGCCACTGCAGGCCTGGGCAGATTTAACCCTTTCCTGGCAACATGAAGCTTCCAAGGCCTAACCCTTCCCTGAGAGAGAGAAGAAAGAGACAGAGTGGATGTAGAAAAGACACAGCATGAAGTCAGTGGAGCAAGAGTGAAAGAACTGATAAATATTATTAGAAGAGGGATTGAGGATGTGGACATTTTTAATCGGACTTCTCTGGGGTAAACATTGGAGAAATGGACTGTTGCTGGTAACATCTTAATGTTACATCTTTAATGTTTGGGGGAATGCTGGTTCTAATCAAATTAGGGATTGATATGATTGAGATTGAAGCTCCTTGCTCCTGGGGTAAAAAGAAGTCTCAGCCTTTGAGACTAAGATCACAGAATGCCAGAATCACAGAATGTCTAGGTTGGAAGAGACCTTCAAGATCATCGAGTCCAGCCCATGTCCTAACACATCACTCATTGAGTGCCACATCCAGTCTTTTTTTAAACGCTTCCAGGCATGGTGATCTGTCGCGGTGTCCTAGGCGTGCCTGGAAGTGCTGGCCCATGGGCTAGCTCAGAGTACACACCGCAGCTCACGCACTCTGGGTCGGGGCAGCTAGTCTCACTAGCCACCTCCTCCCCATGGGTACTTGGTTCCCCACACCCAGCGAAGGACAAGCTGTTCTTGGCAACCACAGCGACGGCAAGAAGGAGGACTCTCTGAACAGGGTATAAGGTTTTTATTATAGGGGAGATCTGACGGGAGCTCCGTGCCTGATCACTGCTGCTCAGGAGAACCCCGAACAAAGCTTGAACCTGAATTTATAAACGGAGGACAAAGGGGTGGTAACAGGGCAACAACCAGCAACAACCAATCAGCATAACTTGGGGTGGAACTGGGGGTGTAACCATGAAACAGAGAAACCAGTCACAGGCAGGGAGCAGGGGATTTCCCAGGCACCATCCTATCACTCGGCGCCCTCCCTGGAACTTTCCAGAACCCAGGAAAGGGCCCTGAAATGATAGACAGAGCGCCTGAGGGGAGAGAGAGAGAGGATTGACAGAGACAGGTGCAGGGTAGGGTGATTGACAGAAAACAGGATGGTTATATAACAGGCATAGGAGGGGAAAAACCATTGGGAAAACAGGGGGTACATGGAACGAACCATTCCAAAGAACTTCTTATAAAAATACAAAACTGCTTGCATAAAATACATAAAAACATGAAAAAACAACTCTTGCACCACCACAGTGACCCCACCACCTCCCCGGGCAGATTATTCCAGTACTTTATCACTCTTTCTGTGAAAAACTCATTCCTGATATCCAACCTATATTTCCCTTGACGCAGCCTGAGACTGTGTCCCCTCATTCTGTCAGTTGCTGCCTGGAGAAAGAGACCAGCACCACCCTTCAGGAAGCTGTAGAGAGTGATAAGGTCACCTCTAAGTCTCCTTTTCTCCAGGCTAAACAACCCCAGCTCTCTCAGTTCTTAATATGGCTTGTTTTCCAAGCCCCTCAACAGCCTTGTTGCCCTCCTCTGGACACGCTCAAGCGTCTCAATGTTCTTCCCAAACTGAGCGGCCCAGAACTGGACACAGCACTCAAGGTGTGGCCTCACCTCTGCTGAGTACAGGGGAAGAATGAGCTCCCTGCTCCTGCTAGCCACATCATTCCTGATATTGGCCAGGATGCCATTGGCCTTTTTGGCCACCTGGGTACAGTGCTGGCTCATGTTCAGCTGCTGTCACCAATACCCCCAGGTCCCTTTCCTCCTGGGCACTGTCCAGCCACACCGTCCCCAGCCTAAAATGCTGCAGGGGGTTATTGTGGCCAAAATGCAGGACTCGGCACTTGGACTTATTAAACTTCATCTTGTAAGGCTCTGGCCATCCATCCAACTGTTCCAGATCTCTCTGAAGAGCCATCCTACCTTCCAACAGATCGACATACACTTTCAGCTTAGTGTCATCCACAAATTTACTAATGAAAGAATGATTTTAGAGAGAAAGTGATTCAAAGCCCTTGGCTCCTGGGATCTCTATTTCTTTTGAGATAGACACGATTTTAGAGATAGAAGAAAATCCTTGTTTTGTACTAGAAAAGGCATTCTTAAACAGTACCCCAAATACACTGAGAGGCCCATGAGTAGCCAAGGGAAAGACTGCTAATGGGTGAGACTGCAAAATCTGCAAAAAATTCCAGGTGGTTGCAGATTTGTGACATTGGAAGCCACTAGACTGTTGTAGTCTTGTGGAAAGTGTTTCCATGGTACTCTAGAGAGACTCCTCTCCCAAAGTGATGCAAGATTATGTTAAATGGTGAAACTGACTGAAAATCACAGGTTGTGTCTCTCTAGGTTGTTTTGTAGGAAAGTTAACAGTTCGTAGAGGAAGGGAAGAGTGTTCTAAAGTTTTGGAAGAGTGTTCTAAAGTTCTGTTCTGTTTTGTTTTGTTTTCAATGCTTCCTTTATTTTAGAGTGTGTTAATAAAACTATTTGTTTAAACTTAAACCTGCTTTGCTTTCTCCTGATCTTCTCCCACAAAAAGAGAATAAACACTAAGACCACTACACTAAATTTGGCAACCAGAATCTAGCATACATGAAACCACTACATTAATTGTAGTTGCCAGTTGTCGAACTGAAACCATTACAGATGAATTTATCATATATGAAGAGCTCTGAGAAATATTTGCAGATTCCTAAATATTCCAAACATTCCAAGTGTTCAGACTAATTTAACATATGTTTTGAAAATCCTTCTTTTAAATTAATGTAGTATACTTCTTGTTTAAATTTGATTATATGTTATTTTTCCCACAGAGGATATTTCCCTGCCATTTTTGGGAAGGCATTTGGGGCACAAGCTTAGACATGAGCTAGGGTATTGTACACAGAAAAAACAGTTTGCAGTTCTTAATACAAAACTTAATGTTTTCCAGCTGTGTAATATGCATTACAATGCATAGTACTTTGAATTGCCACTCTAAAACCCACCTCTTTAGGTGTGATCCATCCATATTAAATATGTATGCTATTTATACATAATTGAAAAATTAACATTTGTTTAACACTTGATAAACTGCCTGTAAAGTCAGTTTTCACATAACACATAAACCCAAATACTTGTCAAAATACAGTTTTAAAATTAAAACCAGCAAAACCCCATTCTTTAAACTCATATGATCTTATCTAATGTATGCAAATATAAATGCAATCAAGATGTACTGAAGGATGACAATGGAAACTGACATGAACGTTTGCTTTAAAATACTTGGCCAAATAACAAATAGAGAAATTTTAAACCTTTTATTTTCATGTTCTGCAGAGGTCATTGTATGGAGGAAAACTGAAACATTTGTTGAATAACTAGCTCAGTTAGTAAAAAAATACACACAGATTTTCTTCTATATTCATTCTATAAGAATGCTTTACAATTCCATAATTGTAGAGTCATATGAATATTACTCTAGCTTTAATTTTTACAAAGCATATGAAAACAGCATACAGTAAGAACTAAATTCGACTGAGTTTTAAACCAATAAAATTTATTGTTTTCAGAAGTAATGTTTAACAGGATTCAGTACACATTGTATTAATATATTTGCCCTTTTAGTTTTTGAAGTATTGCAAATCTCTGTATTTGTTGCAATAGTCTATGACAGAAAAAAAATAAAGCCCTTTCATGCTTCACTTATTATGGAAACAGACTGAATAGAAATATATTGAATTAGCTACCAGTATTTAAAATATTTTCATTACGATATATTTTCTTGACCAATAAGTTTGTCAGTGTCACATTGTGGTTCTGCTTAGTCCTGTTCTTTCTTCTATGGTGAATGACAACTGTTCCTGGCAGAGTATGCAAAAATAAAAAGCCACATGTTTAGATTGCTGATTTTTTTTTTCCAGGATATAAAAAATCATGAAAACAAGAAATACCAAATTTATCTGCATTATTCTTTGTTTCAAAGACTAACATTCTATTCCAGCACACATAAAAATGAATCCACCTTCCAACTGTTACGATTTAGAAATTAGATAACTAGCATAATCTGATTATAAAATTGTGTGCAGAAACCTAAGAGAAAATAAAGTATAATGCATTACAATTAAGAAATAAAAACCCAGTAAGAATTATTCTGAATTAGATGCAGTCATTGGATTTTCCCTAGGGATTTTTTTGGGTTGTCCTAAAAAGCATTGTTATAGTGAAAAACATGCAAAATGGAAACAAAAGCATCAGGGTAACAAACCCAAGTGAATCCAGCAGTAGTCCAGTAAGTATGATGTAAGAAACATACACGACAGTAATGGCAGCTTTACTGAAGCCTCTCTTCTACCTATAAGCAGTATTTGTTCCACACAGTTGGCAGATAATACAGAAAACTTGAGTTCACTAGCTAATTTTTAAGAATGGTCATTGAATTATGAGTCCAGCAGGGAATTGAAGTAATAATTGGGAAGAAATAATTCTGTAACGCTTCAGTTCCCTTATTCAAAATGAAGGAATGGAAAAAGAAAAAAAAAAAGATGAACAGAGGGAAATCTTCTGATTGTTACTGCAGAATAATCTTTGCATGGATGAATTGAATTTTTGTGTTGAAGATGCAGCTAAGAAAATGTTGCTTGGTGGCTCAACAGAGAAGTTTGTCTCTCTTTATTCGTTGTATATACATATGCAAAAACTACAGTGACAGAACAAAACTAGTCATTATGCCTTTTTTGTCTCATAAAAGCTCTTCATAGAATCAGTGGAAAAGACCTTTGCAAGTTACTACTAGTAGTATATGGAATAATTTATTCCATAAAATTAATCTTGTGGTTCTGCTTGTTCCTCCATCACAGCCAGGTAACTAGAATAAATGGAAACATAAAACATGCAATCTCTTTTTTTCCATCATATTAGTCACTGCACTGCTCAAATATGATTTAGTGTCTTCTTT
The DNA here is from genome assembly GCF_015227805.2 of Hirundo rustica. NCBI lineage: Eukaryota > Metazoa > Chordata > Aves > Passeriformes > Hirundinidae > Hirundo > Hirundo rustica. The sequence goes on from NC_053451.1 coordinate 64,625,753, forward strand.
TAGGAATACAGAAATATATAAGTGAAAATTCACTTTATAATGGATATCCTATGGCATTTGCTCATTTGCTACCACTTACACATCACATGGCTAAATTTCCATTTTGGGAGTTCTTGGTCATCCATTCAAAATCTTCAAAACCACAATAATCAAAGGTACTAATTCCATTTATTATTGTTTCAGCAATATGGAAAGAGCTATCAACCTCCTGCTTGCAGTAATTTGCACTGAGAGTTACATTCCTCTAACTTTATCTACAATTATCTGGGTGTATGGTAGAGTTTTGGATAATAAAATCACTTTTATGTTGTCTCAAGAAGCAGATTGGACAATATGGGCTGAAATTTTCTTAAAGGCTTCAATTAAAAAAAAAATAAATTGGACCATCATAATTTTATAACTCTACTTTATGCAGAAGATAACCAAATATAAAGATATATTACATGAAGAAATTCTGTCACACCATTTAAATTGTCTTGTTAGCAGGAGTGATTCTGTTGTATGGAGAAAGAAGGTCTTATAAATTTGAAATTAATTGGCCCAAACCAATTAAGAAAGCCCAAAATAAATCTGTACAAGGAAAATTCTCAAATTAACTGATATATTGTCTTTGTGAGAGAATAATACTTGTAAAATTATGTATTTATAAACATATCTAATAATAACAAAAATGAAAGTTGGAAATCGATTTTAGCAAGGAGGGGAACATAAGCAATCATCACCTTTGGAAAGGATGAGAGCTTTTCAATCTTTCAGTCTTTAAATAAAAAAAAGAAAAAAAAAGAAAAAAAAAAAAAAACACAAAAAACCAGTAAGATTAGCAGAAGCAGAATCTATAATGACAAAGATTAGTTACTTCTATCACATTGCCAAGAGGTAAGCTGGCAACCCCTCAAAAAAAAAAAAAAAAAAAAAAAAAAAGAAAAAAGACATTCATTTTACTGTTGTGAAGGAAATCAGGGAATTGTTTAATAAGTCATCAATTGTGTAGAGTCTATTATATAATAGTAAGGCCACAGGGGAAAGCTTACTACCAGTTTTCCTGCAATACTTTAAGTGGAAAATTCTTTTTTTTTTTTTTTTTTTTTTTTTTTTTTTTTTTTTTTTTGGTCAGGAACAGACAACTGGTAATGTTTTATTTTGATGAAGGCAAGATGCTCAATTTCCTCTGTCAGGAAGCCTGTTTTATTCTTGATTGTGGCAATGAGCTGTATTACTGAGGAAATGCTCTGTCCTTATAGATTTGTAGATAGATGACTTTAGATAATAGCAGGCTCTCTAAGTGAAAGGTTATCAGAACTGTATTTAATGTGTAACAGGTAGTGAAATTCTCATTCACTCAGTAAACGACTCAGAAAGTTTTCTGTCTACTGAGAAAAAGACTCATCTGGCCTCTTATGAGTAAGAAACATTTCAAGGACTTACATGGATTAATTATAAGGAAAACACTTACTCTTCTGGCTGATAAAAGTTAAGATGAAAAAGGAAAAAACCTGAAAAGTATCAGGAATGTAATTTGTATTCTTTATGTTTAAGACTTAAAATTTACATGAGGTATTTGAATGTTTCTTCTCAGCTCCATTGGCTGGATTTCATAAACACTAAATAAGTTCACTAAATAAGTTTCTGCCTTGTTTTATTTTTATTATTTATTTAAGGAAAGATAAAAGACAGGGGTTTTTTTTCCACTGTTGCACTGCTGGTGTCTTAAATGGAAGAACAGGAGATTTTTTTTATATTAAAAGTGTGTACATTTTGCTTGACACACAGTAGAAGCAGTGTCTGCTTCTCACCTAATGAAATTGTCCAAGAAGGACAAAACAAAGCAGACGTCCCCTCTGCAATGGAGAAAGCAATCTAAGAGAGGAAAAAATTAATTAATTTAAACTGTGATACCCACAAAGTCTCCTCTCTTCTGTGAAACCCATAACTCTATCCTTTGAAAATAAATGGCTTCCTCTGATATTTAAAGGAGTACATTATGTTAATTTTTGTAGTATAGACAGCTCAATGAGTCAGTATGGGCAAGATTCAGGACAAAGATAAAACAAGTTACACATACATTTAGGTGCCTGTCAGCATTTCAAATGCTTGAAAGTAGTAGAGACCTCCCAGTGGATGTCTTCCAGTGTGTGATATACAACTGGAAAACAGGTGCAGTTTGTGAGGATGAGGATCTCAGATGGTTTTAGACACTGATGCGTGGGCAAATGAGCTACAGACCCGTGTACCTGAATTCCCAGTGGTTGCTGAAGGCTTGGTACAGCTGTCTGACGTATTCTAGAGTTCTATCTGACCTTCAGGGACTGCTTTAGAATGGGTAGGTTTTTTTAACAAGAAAAAAGGAGCTCATTATAGGTTTTGGTAAGATGTATTTGACTAGCTTCATAACCATGCAATTAAATCAAGAGTTTTACATTGAGCCTGTAGTCTTCTAGAGCAGTGATTGAAGGTCACTCACTGTAAAAGGAGTTCATAATCAATGTGGTTATGTGATATGAACATTATGTAGGCATCATGCCTGCATTTTATGTTATAATACAAATGTGTATGTATATGCATGATAGTTATAAACAATTACATGAAAGAGAAAGAAACTACCTCTTCAAGTAATTAATATTGCCATAAGAGAATAAAACCAAATACACAGTATTTCTCCAAGATTCATAAAATTTAGTCTTTTTAATAGGAAATTGTTCCTCAGACACTGACTTTAGAAATAAAAAATTACATCAATACTGTAATCAGAAAATTGAAGCCTGAAGCATGATAAGGAAATTTAATTGATGTTTCTTATTTCTTTTTACTCTATGTTAATAATGCCTTCTATTTTCTACTGACTGTGCTAAGCTATTAGTATTTTATTAATAGAGTTCATTGAATAATTCTAACAGGTCTTTAAAATATTTTATGATTAAGTTAGTAAAGAATAACAGTTAGCTAAAATGCCCTCAGTTAACTCTCTGGTAATTTCTTAATGTTTGAGGAAGATATATCTAGGATATTTTGTAAACAGTTTACAACTAAGTCCCTGTTTTCTGGAAATGTTGATGAAAAGTAAGAGATTAACAAAGAATATGGGAAATTATTTTATTTATGTGACTATTTAGATGATCTTAGACAATATTTTAACTTTTATAGAAGGCTGAGTAGTCTTCAACTTTTTCCTTTTTGGGATCAGACTGGGTGTATATTGGATGACAAAGATTTTCCCCATCCATCGTGTTTCCAAGTTTAAAAAGTGTACTGAGCTGCATTTATTGTCTGTGGACATGCTTGCCTGCATCTGAATAAAATATACTGAGTGTATTTGTAAATAAATTTCGAGACTGTATCAGCTTAAACTGATATGACGATGGTATTAATGGCCACTTTAGGACATTGATTAATCTTTAATTTTTACAGAGTTTTCCCCTCTCCCCAGTCCCCATAGATGCATCCCTGTCACTTCCTAAGGACAGTGAAAAAGATGCTGGGTTACTTGTTTCAACTCTATAGTTCCCTCTACATTTTTCACAAACAGAAATATATTCAATTAAATTGTCTGTTTTACATTGTCCAGATCCAGTAGTTTGTTTGGTATAAGAAGCCCTAGTAAAGGTACTTAACCCAAAAGTTTAATAATAGAAAGAGACATACGAAAAACATAAGGAAAATGCTGTTATGAGTGAATAAACAGAGTTAACTGTACCTAAATGGTAATTAATTACACTACAGCTTTTTACTTCAAATGTTCTTTTAATATATTCAAAATAGTTTGGAAATATGGTCTTCTGAGGCAATGATAAGACTTAATGAATGGAATTACCCTCAAACGGAGTGAGCGTTCAGGTCTGACATTTTACTAGAGAGCTGAGATTAACTTCTGATGAAAAAGAAATTGATAGATGCATGGATTAAAGTATAGGGCAACTTTGACAGAAAACTGTAGAAAGACATACATGAGACTACTTAAAACTTCAAATGAGACCCATGTTCATTTATGGTCTAGTTTATATATACTGAAAACATTAGGAGGGGCTCACATCGGTCTAGAAAGAGAAATAAATCAAAATTGATTGCTGCCTGCAAAATAAGTTAGAGGAGAATGTTATCATATCTGTGTTATTCAACATTGCTAATACTGAGGAGGAGAAGGTGTATAGCAAGGAGGTGTCTGCCTTCTCTGTATGCATTTGGAGACAATGATGAATGAACAGTGTATTCCGTGTTTCTGTTCAGATGGAAAAATCATCTTAGATCATTGTTATTTACTCTGGGGACACCTGGAGAATAGGTCAAAGCAAAGTCATCCACTAGTTCTCCTACTAGAAGAACAGGGTGTCATTTCTACTTCCATAAATAGCTTTGATCCGTGTCTCAGACCTCTTGTGAAATGAATCAAGGCTTTGTATTTTAAATGTCACTAAAAAATGTCAGCCCCCCCAACCCAATCTTCTTTTTTTCCAGTCCAGCACAAGATATAAATTCAAACAAGATCTATTCAAATACACCCAGCCTCCAAACAGGCTCTCATCTTTTCAGCTGAATACACTGAATCTGGACATCATCCTTAAATTTGCTGCTAAAGATAGCAGTGCAGTCCCTGCTGTGCGTGGGACATGGTAAAATCCCCATGGCAAGGAATTTCTATGTAAATAAAGGATTTTCATCTGGGACTTTGGTACTCCATTTTCACAGGATCAGTCTCTGAAACAAAAATAAAAACCAGGGCTTCTGTAAATTTTATTCATTTGCCTACTATCTGTACAGCCTGTCCAATCAATTAGGATTTACCAGATGGACACTCCTGGGAAAAATTATATTCATACTCTAAAGAGCAAAATCTTCTGAGAGGATTTATTTCTTTAGCAATTGTGGGAGAAGAGGAATAGTTAGGGAAAGGAGCTGCTGCAGATAACATACTAGAAATAAGATGCCATGCAGAGGTAGTACCTAGTTCTGGTTGGGGGTCCTGCTTGGTAAGGTATATACTTCCAGCTTGATAGTCTCCAGCTTACTTTATAGCTTGGTAGGATGCACAGCCTTCCAGATTAGGGCTGCAGCAGAATGGCCTTAGCAGTCAGCACAAGATGCTGACAAAAATTGCTGAGTTTAGGCCTCTGTGAACTGGTAGTCCTCTCCAAGTGGGACCTGTGGTAGTTCAGGCTCTGTTTTTACATAATTTTATCTTTTCTTCCTGTAGATTTGTCATAAATTAGTGTTTTCTTCCATATCCTTTGTTGGTTTTTCCTTCATAATTAGTCCAAAATATTTACAACAGTTTTCCATGAAAATATTAAAAAATAAAAAAAATACAGCAATGAAAATCATGTTGGATGTTCCCTAGTGAATGAACTGTGAATATTGACACGGCTCCAAACATTAACAGTGACTGTTTAAAGATGTTTTTAAAAAACCCAAACAAACAATACTATAGTCTGAAAGAGGCGTCCACCTTTCTATTCCTTGGAGAAAAAAATCTATACAATGTTAGGTGAGTGCAACCAAAGACTTATTAAACCAAAAAGCAGAAAAAAAGTCTGTAGTAAGCCTGGTCAGCAGAGACTACGTAAATGAGTCTAACAGGGAGTTCTCTAACAAAATTCATCAGAAGGAACTTTTGGAACTCCTAAAGTATTTCATCGTGGAACTCAAATATAAAATAAAAATCCTTCTCTGAAAACTTCTGCAAAAAAGCACAAGTACTTTTCAAATGCTTCCCATGAGCAACTAAAGGAGGAACGAAACAACTCAGCAGGAGTTGTTACAAATAGTAATGATATTCTAACCCTTCTCACCCTTTGAGATTTATAAAAATACATTTTTCTCTCAGGTAGGTGTATTTCCCAACGTCTAACTATAAACCAACCACTTGGTCCTGGGAAGAGTCATCCTGTACACCCAAAATCCATCCCAGAGTGGCATTATGACTTGTCTCAAATGCCATTAACAGTAAGGTCAGTTCTCACAATCCAAGATCAAACATATTGCCCCATTTATGTGAAGTACTTCTGTACTTCTTACTCTGTACAATATTCCTACATAGAAAGGAAATATGTGTCTGGGAAAAAAAAAAAAAAAAAAAAAAAAAAGCAGCTTTGTTTTATAATGAAATCACAAATCATAAAATGTTGTAAACCTAGTTGTCACAGTATTTTTTTTTTCAAAGCAACCAAATTGTGTAGATCAATAGGTCTTAGGATAAATAAAAAAAAATAAAAAAAAAAAAATAATAAAAAAGAAATAGGAAACTGCAAGATAAAAGCAGTAATTCTTGCAGAATATGACAATCTTGGACTCTGGAAAAATGCTGTTTTTGCTGTTTTTATATCATATTGTGTTTTTCCAGTGACTTCCTGCACACTTCTTATGATTCACAAGTTATTATACCATCAGTTTCATTGTTTCTTACCATTAATTTCTTCCTAATTTTCTGCAATATAGATGTTAAAAGTCTTTTTACAAATAAAAAGTTTCTGCCAAGCTGAAATCACTTACCTCTCATTTTCACTTTTATCTACTTATTTGTTTCATATTTGTGGTTCAGAGCTTATCAAATGCTTCACCAAGTTTGTATAAGCATTTCAAGTTTTGTTTCTGCCTTGAATATAATAATTTACTTTACTTTCATTGTTGCTGACTGATCAGAGATTTCTGTCATGTTTTACCAGTGGTTTAGGGTATTTGGTTCTGCTGCCATATTTATAATATTTATAATTTATCAACATTTTTTATGTGTAGCTTAGTTTTCTCTTTTCCTGCCCTTATTTATTCATATGATTGAAGAACTTTCACTACTTGTTTTAATTTTCTTTCCAAGTTTCGACTCAACTAGGCTTTTGTCCATTCTTGTTTTATTTTTGCCCTTTTTGACCTCCGAGACAGAGCTCTCCTTGCTGATCAATCCCTTTTTTTATTCCTTTTATGTTCTTTATTCACTCTTCATATCCTATGTGAGGTGTTTCTTCCTCCAGAGAAGTCTGTAGCTCTTTCCTGCAAAGACTCTCTTTTTTTTTTTTTTTTTTCCTCTCAATACAAACTTCAGATAGTGTTTGCACCTTTGACTTAATACCATGCTGCCACCAGGTTCAATCCTTGAATTATCTGGTTCAGTAAATCCTAATAACTAATTTCTTAGTTTCCTGAAGTTTGCTTTTCTAAAACCCCAGAGTTCAGCCATATATTCATTTTTGTTTGTGCTGCAATTTAAAGTGAACTGAATCAGCTCATTATTACTTAGTATAAAATAATTTTTTACAACCAGCCCCCATACTTCTCCTCTCTCCTGCTTACTTAAAGTAACTCTAAAGTAGCACCAGCACCTTTGTCACTTCATAAACTATGTTTTACATAAATTTTTCAAGTGATGCATTAAAAAATATTTAAGACCTCTTGAAACCTGTGGGGGCATTTCTTTTCATATGGATGTCTGAAAATTAGTCTCCCACATCCATGTACTTTCTTTTCTTTTCTTTTCTTTTCTTTTCTTTTCTTTTCTTTTCTTTTCTTTTCTTTTCTTTTCTTTTCCTTTCTTTTCTTTTCTTTTCTTTTCTTTTCTTTTCTTTTCTTTTTCTTTTTTCCTTTCTTTCTTTCTTTCTTTCTTTCTTTCTTTCTTTCTTTCTTTCTTTCTTTCTTTCTTTCTTTCTTTCTTTCTTTCTTTCTTTCTTTCTTTCTTTCTTTCTTTCTTTTCTTTCTTTCTTTCTTTCTTTCTTTCTTTCTTTCTTTCTTTCTTTCTTTCTTTCTTTCTTTCTTTCTTTCTTTCTTTCTTTCTTTCTTTCTTTCCTTCTCATTCTTACAGAGACCACTGCTGCAATCCCATCTTGGATGTTTGGGACTAGAGGAAGGTCCCATTAGTATGGTTCCTGAACATACCTCTCTAGAGCAACTTCTGCATTGAGGGATTCTGTTTCATAACTGTGGAGGAAAAAAATAAATATATTAGGGGGTTTTTTGGCTTCTAACATTTTTCTCCCTTTCTTTCTGTCCTGAAATTGAAATCTTTATTACTTTAATTAATTGTCCAACCTGCTTGAATTATTAGTTAGGCATTTTAGTTGTTTGGGTTTGGCTTTAACATAGTCCTCAGTCAAAACTACTGCAATCTATCTTCTGAAATACCATGCCTAATATTTACATCCTAGTTTTGTTTCTGTTTTTAAAATCCTTATGTTTTTATTTTCCTCCATTCATATATATCTCTTTTTCATGTTTCCATGTATTCCAGTTTGTAGGACTTCACTGACTACTTCCTAGGTTAAAATTCCCTGTTTGTTAAAGTTAGCTTGAATCCTAAAATGTTGCTAGGCTATGTGAGCAAAATCTTTTATTTGAGAAGAGTAACTTCTCCATGTCTGAGTATTAAAATACCTGAAATGTTCCTGCTAGTACTAGTCCCATCAGTCCTCACAGATTTTACTGCATTTCCCCCCCTTTCTTGAAGAACTAGTGTAATTTCCTGAAAATCCATTTCCCATCAAGTCTTCTTTTTATATCCTATGCATAATCAGTCTCAGTTCACATCAGTGAGAACTTGATGGTACCATTTATTCTTCCAGTATGATGGATAATATGTATCTTCTTCCTTACTACAAAAAGCAGCAATCTGGGTCTTGCATTCTTTTTTAAAGGCACATCCAGACTGTGTGATTATTTGCAAATTAGGCAGTCCAAAGGAATCACAAAGGGAAGAATGAACGTTACCCTTAACATTTTTGGAATTTAATATTTCAGAGAAGTAATTTCAGAAACACCATTTTGATGTTATGTTTAAATTGACTGATGAGGCCATGTCTGTCACTTTTGGATTTCAGGTTACAAATATATTTCATAAAAGCATAATGCCATCTAAAATTACTAAACCAAAAATAGTCTCAGATTTTTAAGTACTGCAGCCCATGTAGACATGTCTACATTATCCTGAAGAAATTAACAAAATGATAAAATGTTATGTTGTATAAATTTTTTACAAAGACATATCTGTGCTTCTAGCTCAGAACTGAGAGAGCTCTATAAATCTAACGGAACACAGAGTTCAGAATTAAACATTGTCATTAGTTGGCCATTTAACATAAAGTTGAGTAATGCTCAAAACCTTCACAGTACTCCTAAAATCAATAATTTAGAACTAAGTTGGAATTTAAAATGTTCATGTTCCCTTGATATAAACACTCCTGTGGAATCAAATTTATTTAAAATGTATAAGTCATCAAGATATGCAAATGTAATCTGTGTATGTAAATGCAAAAGCAATGATGAGGATGATACAGATATGCAGCATGGCTGCTTTTGCTTGAAACCTGTTTTAAAGTCCTATTAACTGTAAACTACAGGAAACTTCAATATAAGAAGTTTATTAAAAACTCCATGGTATTATCTAAACATGCCCTCCACATTTGAATATTTAGTTGTGTTCATGCTAGTTAATATTATAATCATTAATGGGAATGCACATAGCAAGTAGAAAGAAAAACTCCACCAGCTTTCTGCCTGCAAAAGTTTTAGCCGTGTTTGTTTAAAACAATTTTCTCAAAGGAAAGACATGTCTCAGGAAAATAATTCCACAATTTTCATAGCTTTTTAATTGGATGTGGTAGATACTTGATTTGCTGATAATATGCCCAGATTTTGATTCTCTGAATGAGTTACTGAGAATTCTGAGAATTTTATAAAACATTTCAATCTATTAGACAAAAAAATTCAGTGCACAGTGCATTTTATGGGGTAAATTTTAAAAATGCCCTGGGTTAGATCCAACATAAATCAAACATTTAGCAATCTTTACAGATCTTAATTAAGCCTTTAAAATAAGTATATTTTTTCTAGTAATTAAAAGAAAACAAAAACAAAAACAAAACAAACAAACAAAACCAAAAACAAACAAAAAACCCAAACAAACAAACAAAAAAAAAACAGCAAAAATGCCAAACCAAATAAGGTTTTGCTTCATTTTATAGTTAGATTAATGGCTGCCTATGTACAACTGCCACCATTTAGAGTTCTTTTTCTCATGGAACCTTTAGTTGCCTTTTTAAAACATAGATTGCTATCAATACCTTGTCCAGAAAGATCACATAAGTTAGCATATCCACATTTACCATGTGTAGATGTAGAGCCTAGAACTTTGAATCTGTCTTCTCTCCCAAACTGATATATAAATGTTTATACAGAAGAAAAAAATCCAATAAGAGAAAGTGAGGCATAACTGAGTTAGAAGCAGAATCCCATGTGAATGCATCTAATGAGAAATCTTGAAAAATTGAGTGTGATCTGTATTCAAACACAGAAAATTATAACACATTCTTCTGCTTTGCAGCTGAGGTAGTGCAACACTGAGAAATTAAAGGCTGAATCCATCAAAGATTTTAGATACTGTACTGTCTACTGATTTTTAGAGCAGTCTGCTTAGCCCATATCCACTCCATGAATCCTGATCAGGTAGATAAGATAAAATGAAAGCTGGGCTGCTGAGACCTGCAATAGGGGAAAAAACCCCAAAAAACAAACAAAAGAAACGTCTGGATGTATTCAGAAGCAGAACTTAAATATTTGGGAAATATTTGGGAAATATTTGTGGTTAACTTACTAGACTTTGTAAGGATTTATATTTTGAATTTATTTTTCAAATTTATTTTTCTTATTTCAACAAGAGAATGACTATATTTCTTTGTGAATTTGAACCCAATAAACTTTTCCAGGGTCAGACAGGACAGTTGTAGTAAAGCTGTCAAAAAGCTAGGAATCCCTTGGGTTCAAGATCAATGCATTACCCACAATATTGCCTTCTCACTAGAAATGAGATGCAGATATTGTGTCTTGCAAGTTGCCTTAATTGCCATTGTTGCTTATGTAAATATTAGAAAGTGGGGAACATTCTTATTATTGTGTGCAACCTCTGCAATTAACTTTGATGTTCATTTGCAGGTCATCACATTGTGCAAGATTTGTTGATACTAAATAACTTCCTCATATTTCTGCTAAAAAAAAGAAATAAAAAATAGACCAGTCAAAATCCAGCCTTCACTATATATGCTTGAATGATGCTAAAACTTTACAAAGTCATTAGTGTCTACCTGACACTATCTGCTAAATATTCCTGTATCTCAACAAACTTCTTTCTCTCTGATTATTTCTTGGAATACTACCTATTTCACTAGACTGAGTGAAATAAATATAGACTTCTGATTTTATATCATTATGACTGGGAATAATCTTATAAATGAAAATTAAATAATGAACTTTAGAAAAACCTAATAATAAACTTTCCTATTTAAAATTTGCTGCAGCTTTATTAAAAATAGGCTCTTTTACTGATTAAGTTCTGAAGAACTAAAGCATTTCAGTTGAATTCAGTATCTCCTTTTCATTCCACTTCTTTTCTTTAAATCCCTCCTACTCTCAATATGTTCTGAAATTGTTTTACTAAGGCCTGCTTGATGTCAACTTTATTCATTTTACAGCAGCCTTGCAATATGAATGTCTGTGTTGTTCTGGCTATTTTTATTGAAAAGAATTCCCATACTTCTTCAAAAACTCATGTCTAGTAAACAGCAAATCAGGATTTTCTCACACATAGAACAGAATCGATAATGAAGCATTCTGACTATAGAGGTATTTTAAGATAAAATGTTCAGGAAATACATTGTTTTTTCTTTATGTGATCTGTCAATGATGCAAGCTATGTAAATGCATATGAACGGAATCATAAATCTGTCACTTTAACATGGTAGAATAGGGGTTTTTGATCTTCAAACTATCAAACTTGATATGCCTGTAGCGTCTCCTGAGTTCTTCATCCTGAGGGAACCATAGGAGAATATCTTGGCAGTGTTTAGAGCCTTTACTGACTTAATAAATAAGAAATTCAGGAATTTGGTGTTTCTATTAGTTTAAAAAACAGTCTTTTACAGTTTCAGGTGTTTGGCCTCACTACTAGTTCAGATCTTAAAGAGTGTGAAGCTTATTCAGAGGCTTCCTTTCCCTACCAGATTTCTTTCACTCAGAATTAAGCTTTTTACTTGAAAATGGAAGAAAGTTCTTAATTTGTTAGTTAGTTATATACATAGATCATTATGGGCTGTGGGGAAATCTCTTCATTGTCTCCAAAAACTCTAAATGAGTCCTACTACAGAGATTTTTGAAGACACAGTCCTAACCATGTTTATTAATAGAAATCCTGTGTCTTAATGAATTTTGTGAATGCTGTGACACCCCATTATCTGAAAATTTGTCACTGAGAATCTAATACAAAGGGATTTTAGATAACTGCTAAACCATATCAAAATACAGGCCAGCAGTTTCAACATGCACAATCTGCTATTTTTTCCCCGTATACTCAGTTTTCTGTCCTGACAGGTCATTCCTTTGTGGATTAGTTAGCAACCTTTTCAGGAGAAAATTTTGACACAAATTAAGTATATGCTTTTACTTGAAGCAGATAGAACTATTTATTTACTCACTCAATGGGAGATTCTGCACTAAGCCCAAATAGATCGGCAGTTTCTAGACATTTCTTGTTTTATGACATCAGATGCAGCTGACATCTTTTTACTGATCACTTAGTGCAAATGGCATTCTGCCACAACCACTAAACCTAGATAAAGGCTTCTAACTCTAGGATGCTTTGGGGATAAAATGAGGCTTTTAAAGCTGTAAGCAATTAGCTGAAATGTTTATAAAAGAAAGCAAAGTAAGTGTGCAGAACTTTTTTTAACTGAAGTATTTACATTTTCTAACTGACAAAGCTCTTTAATACATTTTTGTGTGTGTGGGTGTACCAGCTGTTCTATATGTAAAGTAAGACTAAGAGTTTTCTCTGGCTGTTAACCATTATAGAAATTCTTTCTTGAAAGGAGCTGTGCCTTATGGTATAAAGTCTGTCTGTCAGAAAGTTAACTTTTTAATACATAGTGTAATTTTTCACACTATTTAACTTCAAGTACTTCATTTGCATGCCTTAATCAGAAAACAATCTCCTCTGGAGAATTCAGGTCTCTTAAGCCTTAAGTTGACCCCTGACCACTTAAGCAACACATTTGATAGGAATGATCCATTAATTGAAGATGGCCATGAGAGGAACTAAATGGGAAGATGGGAATATCTCAGCTTTATTTAAATCTTAATATACTACATATATATATATATGCCATAATTAGAAGACTTTTTGGTAATGTTTGTAAGCAATCAAAGCATCATAAAAAGGAAAACTGTAATTTTGTAATATAACATGCCAACAACATAACAAAAAAAAAAAAAAAAAAAAAAAAAAAGTGGGCTTGAGAAAAATCCTATGTAGGCTCTACTGACTTAAAGAACACAGAGAACAAATCTAGTAACATCAGGAATTTGTGTAAGAGACCTTAAAGAGACCTTAAAGATTGAATATGTATTGCCCGTATGTACTACCAGGGTTTGCAATCCTCCTTAAAGAGGGCAGTCTGCATTTCCATTGTCCATTTTCAATACACACAAAAAAAATGTTACTGACAAGAAACAAACTAATTGGCCAAATTAGTTACAATATTTTCCTATTCCTTTGTGGTAGAAAACTTTTTGATTAACTGTTTCCAGGTGTGTACTTTGGCATTATTGCTTTGAGAATTTAGCTGATAATAGCAACAAAAAGTGTGTAGAACGAGTGTCTGTATAATTTGTTATAGCAGTCAAGCACTCCTAGGTGTTCAGTAGCACATCTCAATTGCAGGGTTATGCCAAATGCTGCATTCTTTGGACCTCCAGAATAATGTGTCTAGGTGTGTTATAAATATTCATAGCCCCTTTATTTTCCTCTGTAATTATTTGAATGTTGAATGGATACACAGTAAAGGGTTGATGAAAATATTGGGGAACAATAAAGACATAGTACAATTTATTTTAATTATAAAACAAATTTAGTTTATTCCAAGTGGATAAATTATAATCTCAGAGCTATTAACGATGGAGTCTGAGACATTCACCATGCTATATTATCTGCAAAAGTTCTGGATTCATCCGGAATGCTTAGAAGGCTGATGTAAAGGAATGATTAAAAGTAATGCACATTTATTTAAGCAGAATGCCTCACTGACACAGCTAACAGTGAGATCTTTTTTTCCCCAGATTGTCTGAAGATGTGGGATAGCTTGTTATACCAATGGTCTTGGCTTCTCACGTGCTAAAGGGAAGAACAACAGAATGGTGTAGCACAATTCCCTGAGCTCCTGAGGGCTGTTTTCTACACAGATAAGCATTGTGGTTGTATTCTTCCACTTGGCTCTTGACCTCTTTCCTCAAGTGAAGTTAAAATCAAAAATCTTGTTTCTCTGAAAGAAAAAGGAGGACTGTGGCAAAGATTGATCTAGAAATTGCTACCTTTGGAGGATGAAGATTTTATTTTAAGTATCATTTGTTGCATGCAGTCATTGATAAAGTATGAATTACCTACACTGTTACCCTGGTTTTTCTGAGTTTCTTTATTAGCCTTTTGATTTTCATAAATGGAGTCAGATCTTTTAGTTACTATAGAATATTAGAGCAGTTTTTCTACCTTTCCCACAGAAGTAATATAAACAAATCCTTTGTTTTTCATTCTCTGTCTTTTGTTTGCATATTTCTAACCTGAAAACAATTGTAACTGACAATTCGTCTGGCCACTGAGGCTGAGGGGTGGAAACCCCAAAAAGCCAATCTTCTCCTAGACCCACAAATGTATAAAAAGTAAAAGAATAAACAAAGGGGCTCTCTTCTCTCTGCTCTTTCAGCTGGGAGCTAGATCAGAAGAACCTCTGCGAAAATCTCTTGTCTGCATGTGATTTCTTTGTGTGTCTCAGTGACACCTACACCAGTTTTTAATGCTGCTTTGAAACCACACTTTTCATGTAATTACTCCTAATTCATATGCATGCAAATAGCACAAGGATCTTTTTCTTGCTCTTTGCTAAATACAAAATTTGAATAATTGACCAATTATTTGGGTTTTCCTTTTGGTTTAGATTTTATGTACTATAATTCTCAATACATATAGTCTGTGAAGAATAAAGCTGTTTGGTAACATTTCTATATCTTTTTAAATCTGTTTTCTTTTCAACTGCACACATTCATCATCAATTTAACCATAAAAAAATATTGAGATAAGCATTTTTTCCCCATTTAATCAAACATATATAACTCCTGCAGTCAGCTGAATATATATTGAATTATTTTGAAAATACTTGCTTTGAATATCATTTAAGAATGCCAAGCTAAAAAAGAAAAGGCTAAAATTTACTAGAGAACCTTATTCATAAAATCACAGAATTATTTTCATTGGAATGGACTTTAAAGATCACTTAGTTCCAATCCCCTTGCCTTGGGCTAAGACATTTTCCTCTAGACCAGGTTGCTCTAAGCCCCATCCAAACTGGACTTAAATGCCTCCAGGGATAAGGTATCCAGTGTTTCTCTGAGAAACCTGTTCCAGTGCCTCACCACCCTCTGAGTAAAGAATTTCTTCCTCATATCTAATATAAACCTACCCTCCTTCAACTTACAGTCATTCTCACTTGCACTATCACTGCATGGCCTTGTCAAAAATCCCTCTCCAGTTCTCCTGCTGGCTCCTTTAGGTATGAGAAAGTTGGTATAAGGTCTCCCTGGAGTCTTCTCCAGACAATAATTTCAGTTCTCTCAGCCTGTCTTCATGGGAGAGGTGCTCCAGCCCTCTGATCATCTTCACTTCTCTCCTCTGGATTCACTCTGACAAGTCCATGTCCTTCTTTTTTTGGGGACCCTAGAGCTGGATGTGGCATTTCAGGTGGAATCACAAGAGAGGAATAGAGGAGCAGAATGGCCCTGCTGGCCCTGCTGGCCATGCTGCTCTTGGTGCAGCCAGGAACACAATTGTCTTTCTGTCTGTGAGTGCACATTGCCAGCTCATGTGAGCTTCTCCTCAACCAACACCCCCAAACACTGAGAGCTTCCCTCAGTGCATTTTCCCCCTAGCCTGTACTTGTGCTTGGGATTGCCCTGACCCGGGTTCAGGATAATTTTATCCTAGAATTCTAGAACACCGTGAGTTAAAAGGAACCCACAAAGATCATCGGAGTCAAACTCCTGACCCTGTACAGAACAGCACCAAGAATCACACCTTGTGCCTGAGAGCATTATTCAAACTCTTACTGAGCTCTGTCAGGCTTGGTGCTGGGACTGCTTTTCTGGTGCGCCTGTTCCAGTGCCCAACCACTAATTTCCAATCTGAACCTCCCTAACCTACCCTAAACAGCTTCATGCTATTCCCTCAGGTCCTATCATTTTAGTCTCCAGAGAGAAGAGATGGTCTTGAACTTGGCCTTATTGAACTTCATGATGTTCACATAGGATTCCCTCTAAACCCTGTGAAGATCCCTCTGGATAGCATTCCTTCTTTCCAGCATGTCAGCTGCACCACATAACTTCTTGTATTACTTATTTGCCAAAAAAACCCAAAAAACTAAACAACAACCAAACCCCAAAACTGTATAGAACACAGGAATATATATTATTAAACTTTGCAAAAAATAATCTCTTTTTCTGGAGTACCGCTTCTATTATTGGGACTCATACATTAAAGCAGTGATAACAAATTTAGATTGCTAATGGCTGGAAGAGAGTTGACCCCCCTCTAGTATCTAGATCTACTGAAGCAATTTCCAGGCTTATACTGATGATACTATAAGGCTAATATTGATTATACTCTACTGATTTAAGATTAAATTTATTAATTTATGCCTGTTTGTAAGGAAAAAAAGAGAGTTGATCTAATATATTTTCCTTAGTTTAGTTATTTTTATCCCCACACTCTAGTTCTAGATATAAAATTTAAAAACTGGTGTATTCTGTTACAATTACTGTAATTAATCACAGGAATCTGGGTAGTGTCTCTGAGTTGCCTTTTACAATAAAAGCTAAAAGAAAGCCAGAAATCCTTTCAGAGTTGAAACACCATGACTCAGCTGTTGTTATTCCTTCCACAGTGTTGCATCATTTCCAAAAAATCTAAGAGAAGAGGAGGCCATGCCCCATGACAGAGGTTGGTATGAACAGAAAAAGTGGAATAGGTAACGTTAAAGACAATGCAAACAGAACCTGATAACCTGAAAAGCCAGTTGCTATGCTGACAGCTATGTTGCTCCTGATAAATAAAGGGGTCTTTGAAACTAACAATACCTCAAAGCCAAATGGCACAAACTGGCTCATATTTACAGTGCCAAAGGGCTACCCCCTGCCTCTCTTGAGAGCAGATTAATAATTGAAGAGAGTGCTCAAAGTGGGAAAGTGTCCAGCATCTGAGCTCACCTCCTGCCTTCCTACCACTGCAGGGTAGATAGTGCGTCTGAAGCCAGAGCCAAAACTGTAAGGAAAGACTAAAGTTCCATATCCTGGCTGGGTATCTGTGCCAAGGACTTGAAAAAAACCCCCACCCAGAACTAATTGAAACAAGATGCAATCCAAACCACTCAGGAATTATATACTCTCCAGAAAGGGATACATTTTATCAGTATTGGTCAGACAGAAGCTTTACGAAGGTAATCTGTGTATAAATCTTGCTACAGTACAACTCACAGAGCGGAATATAGGATCTTCCTTGCTCAGTGTTTTGTAGGCTACCATACATCAAAATATGTGAAAAATATATGTAAAATCCACAGAAACTCATTTACACTGGAAGATTTCTACACTTAGAAAGAGTAAGGGAAATTTACAGGAATGGAAGCTGGAGACCGCAGTTGCAATAGAAAAACTAAATGTTTCTGAAGACCTGGTATTGGCTTTTTTAAATGGATGAATAAGTACCTGCACTGATTATCTCCAACACCTTCCCAATTTTCTGGATCTGATATATAGTATAGTATGTCTAATTTCATTATTGGGAAGTCCATTAAAATTTTTGGTATCACAATTTTCTATTGGAAGTTTGAGCTGTAAATTTCTAATTGAGGAGACTTACACTCTGAACAACCCTCTCCATCAGATTTAATCTGTTGAATAATGAGGTTATTTAATGCTCTTTAATGCACTTCCTGGTGAGCTTGTGCCAGCTATCTCCTTGTTTGGAATGTCAGTTTGACTTAGCAGTTAATCTTCATCTCTCTGAACAAGAGGGTTTTGTTTCCTATTGCATTAACTGATAGCCATGATGATATTTCAGATGACTGGTAATGAGGTTCAGTGGTTGGACGTCATGAAGGTGCTATCTTTAGAGTGAGATCTTACACCACATTTTCATTTGCAAGTCTCTGATTATTTTTTTCAGACATATGCTAAAAATCCTTTGGGATTTGGTCAGCTTTCCTTATCTAAATTAATACCATCACAGACTTAATTAACACCAATATAAATATTCACAGCTGTTTGTATGATAGATCTGAATGTAAAATGCTGTGTTTGCATAAGCAGTTACATTACCACATAAAACTTACTGCTTTCTTAAGGGAATGCAAATTACATTAAACCAACCAAATATAAAATGAAATTTAAAAACAGATACTTTTTTTGTGTTACACTATTGTTAGTATAACAGTGCTATCATCTGTGTTAGTGAGAAGCTTTTGCCAAATACAGAAAAAAAATGATACAATAGTTTTGTTTACTGTATACACATGAAGGGATATTGTTGACATTATTATTTAAAATACGGCTTGCAGATTACCCCTAGGAAAAAATGCAACTTTTTTCTAGTAAAAAAATGCTTACTAGCTGTTTGGAAAATACCCTTTTTACAGAATAGTCTTCTATGTATTTCCTGTATTTACTTGAAGTTTTCTTTCTTAAAAACAAACAAACAAACAAGCAAAACCCAACAAAAAAACCAACAACAACTCATTAAAGGAAAGCAACAACTAGAAATAAATAAAACAACAAGAGCCAAGCAAGGATAATCACTTTCTGGATTTTCTCTAGGACTTTTTTTTTTTTTTTTTAAAAAAAAAAAAAAAAAAAAAAAAAAAAAAAAAAAAAAAGTTAGATTAGATTTTGCCATTAGCTCAAGCTTAAAACTAGTAAAATGTCCGGTCATAGCAATATTAACTTCAAGACTTTCTAAATCAGAAAATGGGGAAAGGTAATATTTTGAGATAACATGAGTACAAGGAATTTAGGGAGCAAGGAAAAAATATGTAACAACTCTTGTAATTTAAGTGTAATAGGGAAAAAAAGGTCCTTTTCATCTCTATTTCCTGGTAAGCTTACCAAAGGGAAAGTAGAGTTAGAAGCATTTAACAAAACAAATCATAACAAAAAAGCAATATTGAGATGGAAAACCTGAGCCCTCAGAAGGCAAACCTACCTGCTAAATCATAGTTTTATCCTTTTTGAGCAAGCTAATACAGTTTTTATAATTCTATTAAATTATTTTTGTCTTACACAATTCATAGAGTGAATGGATAGTAGTTTCCAAATGGACAGAAAATCAGTATTTTTTTCTCTTCATTATTAAATGTTGTAGTCATATATTTACAGCAAAATATTTAAACTTCCTTTCAAAGACAGATTCTTTTTTATATTTAGGTATCATTGTCATTAACTTTCTTATAATGCTTATGTCTCTGGAATCTGAATGATTCAAGAATTAATTTATCTCCATACACTTCATGGTGAGGGAGAGATTGTCTTAATTGAGGAACTTTGATGGAGACTGAAAAGGTGTGCTGATATTTGATGTCAAAATTGACTCATATAAGTTTTGATTTCAAAGGGAAACCAGCTTCCTAAAGGATTTTGTGTTCATAGTGCAGATCCAATGACTTTAATTGCAACTGGGAATACTTACTGTTGGTGCAAATGAGACTCTAGGGTGTCAAAGCGTACACTGATTAAACAAAAAACCCCCAAAAACCGAATCCAAAATAACATTTGCTTTAAAGTCACAGCAAGCTGAATTAGTAAAAAACAAAACAAAACAAAACAAAACAAAAAACAAACAAACAAAAAAAAAACAAAAACAAAAACAAAAACAAAAAAAAACCCACCAAAACAGGTTTTGCCACATGAATCAAACACCTTAACCACAGAACCCTTTTTTTCTCCTCTTGAAATTTTTTGCTTATACAGCTTAACATACCTTCAGATAATTTGGTAGAAAGATTAGGGATTCTTTCATAACTTCATTGCACTGGCTGTAATGCAAGAGTATTCTCTGTCCACAGTAAACAGAATAAAATTCCTGCCAAAAGCATGATTAAACTCCTCATAGGGATGTGGACCTAAAATCATGCTTTTTATGAACAACCTTCTATTATTTTCTTAATTTGTACTTGCAATTTTACTGCTTGATTTTTGACTATTAATAATATCTGAACATGATTTTTTGATGTGTAGCAGTCTTTTTTATTAAGAGACTAATTAAAATCACTACTATAAATTGTGTATTTTGGTACCACAACCAAAAATGTCTCACACTCTGCCACTTAAGTTGATTGAATACCAAGAACGTGCTCTCTAAACCAACACTCACAAGGGAGGTCACCAGCAGCAGATTTCACAGGTATTTGCTGTTATTTGCATTCCCTTCAAACATTGGCAGGAATCATATTTTAGCAAGACAGGTTCTGTTTTCCTATTTTCTTCAGATATGCCTACCTGAACTGTTATGCCTGTTATGCCTGTTTCTCAAAACTCTAGTTTTATTGTCTAAATTTTTATTCCAACTGCCTCCCCCTAACACGGAGAGCTCTACCAACCCCTCCTTATAGAAATTGACTTTGATGTCTCTTGCCTTAACTACTACTATTTTTTAGTAGTTCCCATTCATTGTAGAACTTCCTACTTTGTGTTCTTTATTCAAGAAGTTCTTATTCTTGATTTTTGTTCTTCATATAATCTGTCTCTTGTCGTTTCCTAAATTTTCTTTTTTTTAGTGACTTCCACTCCCATCCTTATTCCTTGGGTTTCCATCCAGTTGTCAAAATTACTTCTTAATTATGTCTTCCTTCCTTCCTTCCTTCCTTCCTTCCTTCCTTCCTTCCTTCCTTCCTTCCTTCCTTCCTTCCTTCCTTCCTTCCTTCCTTCCTTCCTTCCTTCCTTCCTTCCTTCCTTCCTTCCTTCCTTCCTTCCTTCCTTCCTTCCTTCCTTCCTTCCTTCCTTCCTTCCTTCCTTCCCCCCTCCCTCCCTCCCTCTCCTTCTGCAAGTTCTTGTTTAAGCCTTTTAATTACAGCTGCTACTAAGAATTGTTGGGTGTTCCCTTCCCTTTCTACTTACCCTTTTCATCTACTCCTTTTCTCTTTTTCTTTGCATTTATTTATCAGTGTTTCTGATCCTTTCTTTTCAGTTACTTCACCTTTCTTTCCCAGGAACTGCTCTCTCTTTCTTTCCCTGCTTCACACAATGTTGTTCCCATCTTTGACTCTTTGTCTTGTAGCTTGCATGTCTTATTCTAATGATCTGCTCCTGAGTCAGTCAGAAAGTTTCCTTTTCTGTGCTCATTGGGTCTTTCCCCAAGAAAAGATTCTGACCCGAGTGGCACAAGAATGACAGAGTTTAAGTACTTATGTTCCTTTCCACCGAATATAATGATAGCTTTGTTCCTAATTTATAAAGTGTACAGCTTTTGAAGCAATTAATGAAAATATGGAAGTGCTGTTGATTTCATTTTTTATTAGTTGTAATGGCAGATTTTGGAATAAAAGGATAAGCCCCAAGAAAACCTTGAAAGTTTCCTAGCAGTTTTAACTGCTGTTTTAATTAATAATGAGCTAAGGCTATTTCACTGATCACAAAAGAGAAATGCACGTATAAAAAACAACCTGGAAATCAGGGTTCATAGTGATTCTTTTATGACACAGGGATATATATTAGATTCATATCAGAGGCAAAACATACCTGGTCAAGAGAAGGACCATTCTGTATTACATCATATTATTTTACTCAGTATGAATAACCATGCTATCACAATTACTGCATGATGAAATAGGCAGCCAAAAATTTTACTGTGTTGAGAGAAAAGGAAAAAGAGCAATATTAGGTTTTGTCCTACAGATTCTCTCTTCTATCCCACAGCTTGCCCTGTATATATTTCATTAGAAAAATAAGTTGATATGCCTAACATCAGCTTGAAGGAACTCATAGGAAATAGATACACAGACACTGTGCCTTCATTCATTTTTTTTTTCCCTCACTGTTGCATCTACTTGATGTATTTCTCATAGAGAAACTCATATTAAGAATTCAATAATCAGACTTTTTTCCCTGTAGGAAACATACACAGCATCATAATCATAGTTTATGAGCATCATCTCACTTCATTTTAGCCACCTAAATGTTAGGGGACAGTTTAGCCAGGTGTCTAATGTATATGGTAATAACTTTGTTGCTGAGGAGAAAAAATATATCCCTCCAGAAAAATTTTTGTCCCAACTATGTCAGATGTCAACTGTCTCCTACCTTAGGAGAGAGTTATGTCTCTCTGATGGCATAATTGGCATGAAAATTCATCTCTGGCATACAATTTATAGTGGAAATGAGGTTTCTCCATTGGAAAGAGTTGAGAGAATCATATTAACTATATAAATAACCATACCTACTTTCTAACCCTGTAAATGTGTGGTAACAAGAAGGTGACAATGTACCTTATGTCCTTTTTCCTCTAGTTAGAGACACAAGCATCATTTATAACATTTGGTTTAGTGTAGATACTTATCTGCTGCAGATTAAAAAAAAAAAAAAAAAAAAAAAAAAGGAAGGCTATTTGGTATTAGAAACCAAATATTTCAGTTCATATTTATCTGTCAAAACTTTATAAACCTGGGTATGAACGCCTGGTTCTCATTACATCAGGTGTTTTGAGTCTGATGGTGACTTCAGGGAACTTAGATTTCACAGATCTTTATACCCTACACAAACTATGTTCCCTCTGACCAAGGTTTTGCAGAAAGAATGTGTGAATTATTTAATATTCCTCTCTGTTCTAAATAAGGTAACAAATTATTTCCTCCCCCCACCCCATTCCCCCTCTTATATTTGAAACAGTTACTGCCAGTAACCAATACCTGAGGTGCACTTTTAACAGTGCTTCAGCAACACATTTAGTATCAGATGTGATGTTGACATGTCTAGAATCCCTTAGATTCTAACTCCCTTAGAGTTAACAAAAGAGGTTAATTATACAGTAGTAGCTGTTTGTTATTGAGTAAACAAACTTCAGTCAACTATAAGACTTTCCAGGCTCATTAAGGAAGGTAAAAAAAAAAAAAAAAAAAAAAAAAAAAAAAAAAAAAAAAAAAGAGTTGACTGTTTTGAAAGGTACATTGACTTTATAAATCTTTTAGCTATAAAGCACATAAATCTTTAAACTGTAAGACATCAGTGCAATTAACTTGTGCTTTTAAGATATATACATTTAAAAACGTGTAAAGAAAAAAAAAATAGTCAATTTTCAGGGCAAAAGCATACTTATTGAAATCTGCCACAAGCTACTACTTGAATACAAGTTCTCATTTTTGCTAATATTTCAGATTATATTGCAGTTAATATTTTACCAAAGTTGACAAAACAATGCTTTTAATCTGCAATTGTAATTCTTAATTTTAAAAGAGATGCACAAGTTTGAAGCGGACTTGAATTAAGTGTTGGCATTGTTTGAGAAAGGCATGATTTATCTTTCATTTTAAAGACTGAGTCTTTTGGAACATTCACGATCTGAGTCTGGAAATTACTTTAAATCTAACAGTAAAAATCAAAAAGTAGGCAAAAACAAGGGAGATATATGTAGTTATGTGTATAATTTTTGGAACTGAAGTAATTTTGAATATGACATATTCTTAGTCAATCTACCTTTGTTGCATACAGTTTTTTGCTATTCATTTTCATATTGTATTTTATGTTACCTATTTTTATATTAGGTTTCATGTTATAATGTTATAATGTTATAATGTTATAATGGTTTGTTCTGTACTCCTCTGTTCTCCGAGAAAATGTTATATCCTGAGATGTGTCGCTGCCCGTTCTTCCCTGTCCATCCTCCCACACTCCTCCCAGTCACCTCCTACGGGCCCTGTCTGTCATTCAGCTGTCCCTCCCAGCTTCTGGAGAGTTCGGGTAAGGACATTGAATGATAGGGCAGGAGCCGAGGAGGTTCCTCCCTTTATGTTCCCATCGGTTTCTTTGAATGTCCCTCCAACCCTGTTCCCTCCCATCTTATCCCTCACTGGGTGTTGGTTTGTCCCCTCCTTTAGCCCCTCCCCTGGATATAAGCCTGGACCATGAGGCCCAGGCCAGAACTTGGCCTGAGCTGTGGACTGAGGCAGACGTCTGAACAGGATGGGATAAAGACTGGAATAAAGGCCTTGGACTTTGCCCTCTCACCAAGTCTGACTCCTTTCCTCCTCCATAGATGCGGTTTCTCTCTCTTGAAAAGGGGGAAAAGCCCCTTTGCTGCTCTCCTGGTTTCTAGGACCCAGGGCAGTTTTCCTGTCTGCCACAGTCTTGAGCTAGCCTGGGCGAAATGGAGCCAGCAGCTCCAAACGAGGCAAGTGGCATACCTTATTTCAAGAATATTCTGTACTGACAATCTGTCACTGAATCCACCCATTGTGCTTACATTTCATAGTAAAGCCTTCCATTGCCTGGGGCCTATAAATAAGGCAAACACTCTAGGTTTTTGAACAGGTGGTCTGCCTAAGTAGGCAAGAGTACTCACCCTGTGGGAAGATACCCAAGATACCCCTTTTACTCATATTAAAATAATGTAACTAACTCAGTATAAGCCTTAGCAATATCTTAGTCTAGGGACCATTAGGAAATGGAAATAATTTCACCACTTAAAATACATGAATGGAGGTAACATGCAATATTAATATTTTCTGTTTCTTAATCTACCTTTCCGTTTCTTAATCTTTAAGGTATTTTCTGGCAATAAAAAGCATTTCATTTTAGAAGTGGATAGTCCTCTCAAATACGAGGCTTATGTGTCTTGCTTGTATCTTAATTACATCTTATGTTTGAATATCAGGTATATTTTTCTGATTATCTGGAACTCATATTGCAAAGGTCATTAAGCATACACATGTAATTAATAGTTGTATATTCTTGTGATATTTTTCAAGCAATAATGTTCATGTATAGAAAGTGAGACATAGAAATTAGTTTATTTGAAGTGTATGTTTATGATAAGAATACAAAAAAACAAAATGCCATTTCAAACTCTGAAGAAGGATATTCAAGATTAATTAAACCTACTTATATGTACAAAGTGTGCCTTTAACTGGTGATTTTAATTTATTATCTCAGTGTAGCCCCCTTCCTCTATCATTGAGCTGTGAGCTGGGAAAAATCAAATTGGAACTGGAGTAAATTTCAGATAGTCATAGCTGTGAACTTGTGTGAATAGCAAATGTTTCTTCATATGACTCTAGAGAAATTGCTACATACTCTCAAAGTGAAAGCCGAAGTCATAATTGAACCTGAGGGCAATATCTATACTAACAGCCAAAATGCATCAGGGGATACACACAGTCCATAGTATGCAATTATCTTTTTTTTTTTTTTCTTTTTTTTTCCCCCCCACATTTGGTATTCTCCCTAGATCAGCTACAGTTAGTGCAAAACAGATTTCCCCTGTCTATTCCTATTCATGATCTGAGAGACGGCATAGCTGAGGGAATATTCAAGGGGACTTTAGGGATAAAACACTCTTTCTGAAGAGAATAGAAAGTTTTAGTCACGTGAACACAGGCTGTGTCACATCACTTACCTGGAAGACCAATGAACAAGGCCTTGTCATTATATTCAATAGCTTAAGAAAGTCCTAAACTTGTTGGGGAGTGTTCAAGGAAGGCCATAAAGATGATTAGAAGGCTGGAGCACCTCTCCTGTAAATACAGATTGAAAAAAGTTGTGAAGAAAACATAAAGTACTCGTGGGTATGATAAACACAAAGAAAATAGATGCTACTTCTATTAAAACAGTGCTAACACTGTTTAATAGTGCTAAAATCTCACAGTTCCTTTCCCCCCTCAACACTTTATCACTACATTAGAACACTGAGAAGAACTATTGTCAAATAATAGTATTAACATTCCTTTTTCTTGCTGTGAAGATCACTGGACATATTTAAAACATACCCAGATTACTAAAACGGCACATTCTGTGAGGACCAGCTGAAAGAATCATGCTTGTTCCACCTAAACAAGAGAGTTGTGGGGACCTAGTAGCAGTCCTACAATACTTGGGAGTAGGTTGCTGGGAAGATGAAGCCAGAGTCTTTACTGAGGTGCACAACAACACAAAGCAGGAAAAAGATAAGTAAATTCAGACAAGTGTGGTTCTGAATAGATATAAAGAAAATAAAACACTATGAGGATAATTAGTTGTACAAACAGGTTGCCCAGAGAGGTGGTGAAGTCTCTGTTCTTCGAAGTCTTCAAGACTTGATGATAGAAGAGCTTTACAAAACCTGGTGTGAATTCAGCATTCAATTTTTTCTGAGCAGGAGGTAAAACTGACTGACCAGCTGAGATTCCTTTCAGACAGTGATACCCTGATTATTTATATGGAAAAAATCAAACTGAAACAAACAAACAAACAAAGAAGGTAAAAAAATCCAAACTAAAACAAAAACACACACTAAAACAAAACAAAACAAACAAAAAATAACCAAACAAAACATCACCCCCCCCAAAAAAAAAAAAAAAACCCAAAAAAAAACCTGGAATAATAATCTCCTGTTTAAAGAATTTTTGACACTACCAAAATAACAACTTTTCCATAATAAAGAAGCACTAAAATAGTACTACAGGGTTTTTTTGTTGTTGTTGTTTGGTTGGGTTTTTTTGTCTGATCCTTTTCTAACAGGCAACCTTTAAATGTTATCATGAATTAATGACATTCCATATGGGCATAATTTTGCTATCTGGGCATACTTGTCTTAACAGTATCTTCCAGATATGGATTCATCTAAATAATTGAAATTGACAGTACTGAAGAATGTATGAATTTGAATATAAAGATGATGTAGGAGTTTATTTGAATTGAACATGCAAAAGGTAACTGGAGTTTTTTTCAAAGTATAAGAAATGAGCAAACTAAAAAGTAAGTGTCTTTAAACTCAAGTGGGTGAACACCTTTCTTGGAGTAGGCATCTCCTAATAATATTTACTAACTAAAACCTCAAAGGAATAATCTGCCTAGGGGAAACTTGGCATCTGCAACAGCATAGAAGGGTTAAAATAAGTGTTATCCATTAAAAAACTTTAGGACATACTTGGAGTTATCCTAAGGAATGTTGGGGTTTTTTTGAATTTCAGGAAGTAGCATGAAATTCAAGGGTCTTTGCAACCTTTCTTTTTGTACATGTGCTATAAATTGTGACAGAATCATAGCCTGGATAAGGCTAGCAGGGACCTTTGGAAACTGCCTGATCAACCTGTCTTTCTCAGTACAAGAGCCCTACCCAGCTGAGTTTAGAATATCTCCAGGGATATATACTCCACAATATTCTTGGGAAACTTATTCCAGTGTTAGACCAAATCATAGGGGAAAAAAAAAAAAAAAATCTCTTATGATGAAATGAGTTTTCTTGTATTTCAATGTGTCTCTTGAGTCTTGTTCTGTCTCTGGGTACCACTGGAAGACTGTCTCTATCTTCTTTACTTTTGCCTATCAGAAATTTATGCACATGGATAAAATTCCTTGAGCTCTCTTTTCTCAAAGCTGGAAAGTCCCAACTCCCTACGCTTCTCCCTTTTACTGTCATTAAGTACATAAATTTCCTGAAAAACTAAATTTCTCTGCTTTGCTAACAGCAACAAAACATATCAGGCTTAACAAATTGCCATTTCTCTAAAATTAGTTCAAGTCGAAAATGTCACAGTTACTTAGACTGGAGAGACATTGTTTCAGTTTCAGGAACTCTCCTTCAATTTCTCCCATCCTGAAAGTATTGTTCTGCATCTACAAAATCTACAGAAATTAATCCAAAATTATTTCTTCTGCTGCTGAGACTAACACCTAAGAAAAAGTATTGCAGACTTCTCATTGATAAAAACATAAAGTTTACGGGGTTTTCTTACGTATATTAGCTTTCATAAAGTAATTTACTATTAGAAATGTAATCAGGGAGTACTGATAATTCCATGAGCTTTTGGTCTGTATTGAACTCTGAGAAAGCAAAACTATATAAAACCATCAGCAATTTGGCTGTAATGTTGCTTCTTGGAGATATTATGTTTTTACATATTAGAGTTTGCTTTTTAGTATGTTTACATCTGGATAATGACTCTTTTTTTTTCCCCCCAAAGGGAGCCAGACTAGGCACTTTCCTTAGAAAGGAAAATGTTGGCTGACCAAAACGTTTCTTCCAATGAATTTTTTCCCAAGATCTGGTAAAACACTAGTTGCTAGTTGAACT
This sequence comes from Hirundo rustica, assembly GCF_015227805.2. Lineage (NCBI taxonomy): Eukaryota > Metazoa > Chordata > Aves > Passeriformes > Hirundinidae > Hirundo > Hirundo rustica. The sequence goes on from NC_053451.1 coordinate 64,654,065, forward strand.
TAGTTCCTATTGCCTTCATTACTCCTTAACACAACTAGTGATCTATCTGCTAAAAATAGATGAAAAAATATAGTTAAGAAAGGACTTTATATCATAATTTAGGTGCATTTTATTCTAGCTACTAAAAGGATACATATTGAACTTGTCTTTAAAAATTTGTAACACCAACCTGTCTTTCTAAAAAAAAAAAAAAAAATCTGCTCACTTTTACATTCTTTTTCCTTAGAACTTTGTTTTATGGCTTACTATCTGTTGTTATAGGCTAATGGTTAGTGTCTGCCCCAAAGAGCCAACACATAGGATAATGATAGGTGCAAGAGTAATCATGTCTTGTAATAATAGGCATGTTTCCATATCAGAATAGGGTAATGAGTTTCTAATATCATTACTTATTACTGAATACTACTCAGAAAATATTCTATTCACTCCAATTGAAGAAAATTACTACCACTAAGTGCATATTGCACTTATTCATAAGATATTAAATAGGAGTCACCAGATGGTGCTGTAACACCTAATTTTATGAAGTCCTTTTTCTGAACAAACAACAGGCTCTCTATTTGGCCACAGGAAAAAGTATGATCTTTCTAGTCCAATGATGCACATCATTTTAGGGAGACTTCTTGCAAGAAACTAAAATATGTACTTTCTAGCTTGTTTTCATTAATCAATCATATTTGTTGAGATAAGGAAATGTTTTTGTGTTTGTGCTGAGAGTACTAAAACAGATTAATTTTCTGCCTGCAATGTGTCTCTGTGAGAAAAAAAGTAGGTGGTGTAAAATTAGCACCTCAGGAACATAAGGTAAATGGTTAATTTCATTCTCAAGACTGACTATCCATTCACAGAAGACTAACAGTTTATCTATGATACATTTCAAAACAAAACAAAACAAAACCAGAAACAAAACAAACAAAACAAAACAAAAAACAACACAAAAACAAAAAACCAAAACACAACAACAACAACAACAAAACACCACCACAACAACAAAACACCGCCTTTCATCCTTCTTTAGTTATCCAGCAAAGAAAACATCCTTATTGGAGCACCTTAACACCAGTCTTGGTCATTTGGAGAAGGAACCCTGAAACCCATGATGAATTACATAAGCTTCAGAATTCATGGCATCTGACTCATCACACACTTTACTCTGTGTACTTGGATTCAAACTTAACACAAAGCTCTCTATAATTATCCATTTTGCATCCAAGATATTCTCAGTTCACACACCTGTTGCCCAGTACCATTGCTGCATTCTGTTGTGCCTCTGATTGCTTTAACCAAAAAGAAAACTTGCCTTTTCCATTCTTTCAATCTGTGGGGAAAAAAAAACATTGACAAAAGAAGCTATGGAGCATTTTTTCTTTTTTTTTTTTCTTTTTTAGTCTGAAACCAAAAGGATAATTGGAAATACATTTTCTGTTTTGATTATATTTCCTCAATCTGTCTTTCAGTCAATCCCTCCCCTCCATACTTGCTTACTCACTGCTTCGTCTTGTACAGAAGAGGAGAAGAGGCAATGAAAAGCCTCTTTCTATCAGCTGGAAAGAAGCATGAAATATTTTGTTCACATATGCCAGAAAGTGAAAATTATATATTCTCCCTAAAACTTGAAACAAGGTCTTCCAAGTTCAGATTCATGCTAAGAATAGACTACAATAAATATCAAAGTCAGCATGAAAAACATGGGAGAACACATGCAAGATCTCCTATTCCAGTAAGGCTTAAAAGTACTAGTATAGGTTCTGATTATTTTAAAATGTTTTTCATGATTAGTTAGTTGATCAAATGCTGCTTCAGAATTTCCAGTTTGATAGTTTCTCTTCAGGTGAGAAGACTACACTATTGAGCCGAAGCACTTAAACAAGAACTTGTAAAAGAAAGAAAAAACTCTGTATCATTGAGTGTTTGACTATAAACAAATTCTAATCTTTGTGTATATTTTACTCTAGACAATTTCAGCCTTGATCTCTAAAAAAAAAGCAAATGCCTTCAACATGCAATTAATTCTACTGTAAAACCTCCAAGACATCTCTTGGATATTTATTTATTTAAATACCTAATTAAGCTAACACTTAAAAACCTTTATAAAAACCACTTAAAAACTTTTATAGTTTGAATTTATCTTGTTTAAACTTGATATATAGTCTAAGGCTCGAACATAACTGGATTACTGTGACCATTGCATACTCTAACAGGTTTTTTTTTATTATTTGTGTTACCGTAGAACATCTGAGGATAAAAAAAAAAAAAAAAAAAAAAAAAAAAGAAGAAAATTTATCAAGGTCTATTCAACTCTCTCAAAGATAAAATAACACAGTTTATTTTATTTGCCTCAGTGAAACTTGTAAACATTTACTAATATGTAGTAATATTACTGAACTTAACCTAAGCTATCTGATGTATGCTTTAAACAACCTTATTAGCTAATTCTTAAATTAATGACATATGCATGTAGAAGAGAAAAGTAGAACCCCTACATTCAGTTTTATAGATGGAAGATAGGATGCCAGCTAAAATGCCTGCAGAGTTCCAGAAACTCAAAGAAGCTCTCTGCAAAGTTAATTATGCTGACAAAAAAATAATAATCATTGGTTTATCTCTGTCATTTTCCTAAGCAGTAATTCTCAAATCCTATTAAATTGCTATTCTTTGCTAAAGACCTTTAAAAAAGATCAGAAATCTTTCTCCATGGTTATTGTTTTAGTGCTTGATTGCTGCATTTATGTCAGGAGCACAGATGCTTTTTGTTAATCAGTAGTAAGATTTAGTTCCATTAGAACTTTCACACCCACTTATCACAAGGCATAGATGGAATAGCCATCTGTGTAAACATAAAAACTTTTTTTAGAGTCCAAATTATTAATTTATGCATTCAAGGGAGTCCACTTTTTAGCCATTACCAAATGTGTTTTAGACCTGCATTTCATGTATCAGTGCATTTACATTTTTATCATTCAGGTAATCACATCCTTTGGTTAGATACAATTTATTCTGAATAAAACTGTGTATGCCAGAGTTCAGTTATCTATCTTCTAGCACTATACCAGCTTTCTACAATAAAATCTCATAAGGTCTGAAAATCCCTTTTTTTTTTTTTTTTAAATTACATTTCTGGTCTATAATTATCAGCATGACATTAATACATTTTCTCTTTTAAGATATGATGTTGATAACAGTTTATAGTGTGATCATACAATAGTTTCATCTGTGTAGTGGTTCAACAATAAGACCAGGTAAATTATGCAATTTAGAAAATCCTTGAAGAGATAAATCTTTTTTTGTAGCAAATGTAATCTTTAATGTTTAAGAAACCTAGTGATATAAGAACTCAGAAAATATTATTAAAGGATTTTTCTGCATATGAAAAAATTCTGTTGTACCAACCTCTTAAATACATTGCAGTATAAATATCTTATAACTTATTTTAATTGGTACAATTATTTCTAAGTGACATTCGGGAACAATATCTGTCAGGGACCCTATAATTAGTCCAAATATACAGCCATGAGGTTTCAAAATGAAAAAGAATACAGAGGAAACAATCACCAAAACTTATCTATCACCTAATTGTCTCCATCAGTGTTTTTGAAGTTGGTTCCTCATGTTTTAGTTCACCGCTAGAAACCCTGAATTTTCAGATGTCAAATGATTTTCGACACTTAAAAACTTATTCCTCTAGGACGGGATTCACCTCAGAACATGTCCTAGTGAGTCTAATCTTAGACTCACTCTTTACTTGAAACACACAGTCAGATAAAATGTCCTGTCTTATTCAAGGCAGGCATATTCTTTGTTACAAAAGCAAGATGGATATTTCTCACAGTTTGCAAGACTAAGACTTCTCCCACCAATGCTGTATTTAGAGACAAGTTGTGTTTAGTTAGTACCAGACTTTTTTTTTTTTTTTTTTTTTTTTAAATTCCTTCAGTCCATCACTTTCTTTGGATAGAGATAGCTAAATTTGATTTTCACTGTGAGCCAAGAATAGCAGTGATGAACTTGGCACTAAGGAGCTGCAAAGATGCAGCAATACCACATGTGTAAACATTCAAAATGAATGTGATCACTTAAATGTGGAAGTATGTATGACTTGTCATGCTGAATTACTACAAACAGAGCATGATTGATTGATTATACTCTGTCATAAGAGGCTCCCTAGGAGTAAAGGAATTCATTTAGATAAATACAAGGTAGTAATACACTTAGGAAAATGTCATATCACTAGGATGTACAAAACTAGTAAGATCTGACTAGGAAATTGATAGCACTGCAGATCTCACAGCTGCATGATATTGCAGAAAATGTTTTCTTTGTATAAACAGGTAGCTCATGCAGCAGGAAAAGAAATACAGTCTTATTAATATTTAACCCTGAAGTAAATTTTGTAATTATATAAAAACTGAGTAAGGCAAAACAACCCCCTAAAACTTATTATCTGGAATACATTCATGTTCTTGAATATCTACTGAAAAAAAGGGGACAAGATGAAAGTTTTTTGTTTATAGACTGTGATACAAGAGATGCCTGTGAATGAGTTAAGGAATAAATTAAGCTTTAAAAATCATTGAGAAGAGCAGCATGAAACAGTATACAAAGTGAAAGAATGTTTGAGACTCCAACAGTTTGTCTGAATGATTCCCAATTACAGTGTGTACAATTTGACAGAAAAGACAAAATACTGAAGGCCTAACTACAGAGAATTTGACTGGAGAGATTAAAAAATACCAACTTTGTTAAATTTTCAACATTTTCCCGATATTTTTTACAGATTGCCATTACTCTTTGGGTAATGTGATAGTAGTTCAAAACAGGAGTCATTTCACCTCTCCACCTCTCCTAACTTGCACCTAAAGTTTTTTGTCTATTAATGCATTTATGTCATGAAGATACTAAAAGAGGACTTCAGGTGGTAAAACCTCAGCCCCTTTTCCAGACTCAATTTTGTGTATGATAATTATGCAGATCTAGATGCATAGTGATCCTTCTTGTTTTATAAATCTATGTCGCATACTGGCAAAATTTGCCTCCTGGACTAAGTGTGTCTAGTATCCTTCCAGGCATTATATAATTCATTTCTTTCATGGCAACTCCCTGTAATTTCATCCCCTGTAAATTTAAATTGACTGCAGATACTACCTGCTTTTCTCAAGTAGTTGATGTCTTAAAGGTGATGAATAAGCAGAGAGCCATGAGGTGCTTTAGTTTCCATTCCATGTCAAAGGATCTGTGTCTGCCTTGAGTGTCTATATCAGGACCAGTTTTGGAATGTGGCACGCAGTGTTTTGCTTTCATAACCATCACAGTAGCCCATGTGGCATTGTATCAAACAAGGAGTGCTCCTACACCTTTAGCAGAGGATGTGGACCACTAATAGTGGTTGTAGGCTCGCTGGCTATCATGTTTTGCTCTGGAAAATAAAAGCCTTTCATTTTCAGCAAAGCCTTTATGGAGGTATTCTTCTTTATGGGCTGCCATATGTTCTGGGATTTTATAATTCATGTTTGCAATGTATTTTTCATAAATTCATCTGTGCATATATGGAGAGGAAGATGTAGCAGGCAAGTTAAAAGAATAATGTTTATTATTATTATTATTATTATTATTATTATTATTATTGTGATTATTTTGTTGCTGCTGTTGTTTGTTGTTGTTGTTGTTGTTGTTGTCCAGCCTTTCATTCTTGGGTTAACAGTCTAAAATTATTTGCTGAGAAATGTAAAGGTTTTGAACAAAAGTTGCATCACAAATAGAAGACTGCTATATATTTTGGAGTAATTATAATTTATCTAATTAGCTTAGAAGCCTGAGTGAATCAATCTTAATTAATGTTGAAGCAAATCTGAAATTAGGATTCAAGTCTAAACTAAGCACCTCAGACAACTGATGGGAGCAGATAGGCACTTTAAGGACATCTCCAATGAAAAGTCTAAAAATGGGCAGATGCTAATAGTTTCATACTTCCCCTCAACAACTCACTAGCTGGTAAAGCTGCTTCTTAATCTAGTTGTAGCGAAGCTGCCAGCAGAAAATATTCATGGCACCTCCCTCTCTTTCATATCTATATTGGGGTAGGAGTCTGTTCAGAATTACTGGTTTACTAGGCTTCAGTGTTGGAGCCATCAGAGCGAAAGTATAGTTAAATACCTTGTTCTCCAAGCCCCTCACCAGCCTCATTGCCCTCCTCTGGATGTGCTCAAGAGTCTCAACGTCCTTCCTAAACTGAGGGGCCCAGAACTGGACACAATACTCAAGGTGTGGCCTCACCAGTGCCGAGTACAGGGGAATTATGACCTCCCTGCTCCTGCTGGCCACACCATTCCTGATCCAGGCCAGGATGCCATTGGCCCTCTTGGCCACCTGGGCACACTGCTGGCTCATGTTCAGCTGCTGTCACCAGTGCCCCCAGGTCCCTTTCCTCCTGGGCACTGTCCAGCCACACCATCCCCAGCCTATAACGCTGCAGGGGGTTATTGTGGCCAAAGTGCAGGACTCGGCACTTGGACTTATTAAACTACATTTTGTTAGACTCTGCCCATCCATCCAACCATTCCAGATCTCTCTGCAGAGCCATCCTACCTTCCAACAGATTGACACATCCTCCCAGCTTAGCGTCATCTGCAAATTTACTAATCAAAGATTCAATACCCTCATCCATGTCATCAATAAAAATATTGAACAGAGCTGGCCCTAGCACAGACCCCTGAGGGACACCACTGGTGCCTGGCCACCAGCTGGATGCAGCACTGTTCACCACTCTCTGGGCCCGGCCATCCAGCTAGTTTCTAACCCAGCGAAGAGTGCTCCTGTCCAAACCACGGGCTGCCAGCTTATCCAGGAGTATGCTGTGGGAGACAGTGTCAAAAGCCTTGCTGAAGTCCAAATAGACAACATCCACAGCCTTCCCTGTATCCACCAGGTGGGTCACCTGGTTGGTCAAACATGACCTACACCTCCACCATGCTGGCTGGGCCTGATACGCTGGCCATCCTCTAAGTGCTGTGTGATGATACCCAATATAAACTGCTTCATTACCTTTCCAGGTACTGAAGTCAAATTTACTGGCCTATAATTACTAGGATCCTCCTTCCCATCCTTTTAGTGAATGGGTGTCACACTGACCAACTTCCAGTCATCTGGAACCTCACCAGTGAGCCAGGACTGTTGGTAAATGATGGAGAGTGGCTTTGAAAGCTCATCTTCCAGCTCCCTCATCACCCTGGGATGGATCCCCTCTGGTCTCAAAAATTTATGAACATCCAGGCTGCTCAGCAGCTCCCTGACTGTCTCCTCCTGGATAACAGTGGGACCATTCTGCTCCCTGACACCACCTACCAACCCAGGAGGACAGTTGTCCTGAGGACAAGCTGTCTTCCCACTATAGACTGAGTCAAAAAAGATGTTAAGCTCCTCATCTGCAGTTACTAAGTTTCCTCCCACATCCAGTGAAGAACAAAGGTTGGTCTTACCCTTCTTTATGTTGTTAATATATTTATAAAAACAAATTTTATTATCCTTTACAAAAGTTACCAATTTAAGTTCAAACTGAGCCTTGGCCTCCCTAATTTGTTTCCTACATGCCCTAGCAACCCCCTTAAATACCGTCTGAGAGGTCTGACCCTCCTTCCAAAGATGATACATCCTCTTTTTATTCCTAAATTCCTTTGAAACCTCATTGCCCATTCAGGCTGGACACTTGCCTCATTGACTGATCTTTCAGCATGCAGGAAAAGTCTGTTCCTGTGCCCTCAAGATCTGTTTTGAAGCACACCCACCTTTCCTGGACTCCTTTCTTTTTAAGGGCTACTTCCCAAGGAACTCTCTGAATAAGTCTCCTAAATGGGCTGAAGTCTGCCCTCTGGAAGTCCAATGTGACAGTTTTATTGGTGCTCCTCTTCATTTCACGAGATATCGAGAGCTCTATAATTTCATGATCACTGTGGCCCAAGCAGCCTCCAACCACCACATCTCCCATCAGCCCATCTCTATTTGTGAACAGGTCTAACATACTCCACACACTCTAAGAACTTCCTGGACTGCCTCTTTTCTGCTGTATTAAGTTCCCAGCAGATGTCTATTAGGTTAAAGTCATCTACAATAACAAGAGTTCATGATCCTGAAACATACTCCAGCTGCTTATAAAATAAGTTGTCTACCTCTTCTTCCTGGTTGGGTGGACAATAACAGACTCCCAGTAGGATGTCAGCCTTGTCAGTTTTCCCCTTAATTCTTACCCACAGGCATTAAATTCCATCTTCATTAGTTTCAGTACCTATGGCACCAAAAGTTTCCTAATATAAAGGGCCACCCCTCCACCTCTTCTCCCTTTCCTGTGTCTTCTGAAGAGCTGCAGTGCTCCAGCTATATGAGTCATCCCACCACATTTTCATGATGACCACTACATCATAGCTTTGATGCTGTACAATGGCCTCCAGCTCTTCTTGTTTGCTACCCAGCTGGTCAACATCTTTTCTGTTCTCACTTATTTCCCCATTCTTTGCCATTTAAGATAGGCACCTTGTCTTCTTGTTTTGTTTTTTGTTCTTAGTCTTGAGGACTTACTTCATTTTTCATGAGCTCTCAAAGACAAATGTTAACAGTGTGTCTCTAAAGCAGACCTTCAGCAAATGCCCTTAAGTGTCATGATTCATGGGGTTGCATTGCCTAAGACTTATAAACCTTCCTCCATTAATGAAATTCAGAGTAATAAGTTAACCATCTAAAGGGTGGTATTTGTGGAAGAGAAGAAATGGGATTCACAGCAGTTAACACTCTCAGTGCTGTGTGTGTGTAAATATATATATATATGTATATATGTATATATGTATATGTGTGCATATATGTGTGTGTGTGTGTGTTTGTGTGTATATATACACACACACACACATTACAAAAAAATGAGCTGACCTTTACAATTGCAAGATTCCCTAAATCATTATTTAGGAACCAGTTGAACCTGGTTTCAAGAGCTGAAGTACACTCTAAAGGTAAAAACATGAATAAGAATAAAGCCTCTTTTCTTTCCCAAGCAAATGAGATAATACCTAAATAATTTTTAAAATAATCTATTAATAGCTTAAAAAAACCAAATAAGAACAGTCTAAACATGTCTGGAAACTTGTTCATTTCTGGGAAAGGATACTATCTTCCTGGATATTTTTCTTTGATATTATTTCTCAGTTATTTCTTGTTGGTTGTTTGGTAATTTTAATGAAAAAGTTCAGTCTTGATATTGAGGATATAGGATATTGAGGTATAGAGGAACTCCTCTTCAGAATGATGCAACAATGATTTTCATTTTTCTTCTTATATAATCATATTAGGTTTTCTTAACAACAGTGCTTCTGATTGTATATTCTTACACATATTAGCCTTTTAATATTCAATGTACTCTTTGTCCTACTGCTTTTTATTTGTCCTCTGTCATCTGACCTAGTTGCCATTTTTGGTATACATCTTTCAGATCATGTTGTTGAAGGACTTATGATTATGAGAAATTAAATTCTACTTTATTTACTGTCATCCTGCACTTGCTTGAATTTCCAGCTTGAAATTATCTAGCTTTAGGCTTCAGCTACTACATAAAATACAAAAGAAATGTTATATAACATAGTAATATCCACAGTAATAAATATTTTCAAACTATTTTACTCTATACATTATATGTGCCAGGTGTGGAGAAAGTTCATAATCTGTGGCTGAGAAAATATTCACATTCATTATTGGACCCAGTCTTGTTTAATCTCTTTATTGATTATCTGGATGAGGTGATAAAGTCTACCCTTAGTAAATTTGCAAAAAAACCTAAGTTGTGTTCCCTTGATTCTCAATATTGATTCCCTTGACTGATTGATAAAGATGCTTGAGATTCTCAATATTGTTGCTTGATTGATCGATTGAGAATCCCATGATTCTCAATATTGTACTGGACTTTTTATAGATCCAGACCTACAACTTCATGAGATTTATGAGAGCTACTAAATCCCAAAGGTTTTTTTTTAATAGCCACATAAAAAAAGGTACACAATTTTAATTATTGGGATTTTGCATCCATGTTCTGTTGTCACTGAAAAGCCATAACCAGTCTTCCAGCTTCTAGTTTTGCATGCCGCTTTTCACAATATAACATTAAACTTCTTTAGATTGTGACTTAAATAAAATTTCTTCCATATACTTCTGTTATTTCTTAGTGCGTTATTTCCTGTTCAAAACATTGAAAGCCTCTTTAAGTTCATTAAATCTTCAACTGTGAAAATAAGAATGCATAACAGGAATAACCTTTCTCTGTGTGCACAGTGTAAACCTTTTGAATTTAATTTTAGTCAATATCTATCATAGATTCATTTCTGTGGTGTAGGTTAATTTCTGTATTGCAAGCAACACAATTTCACTACAGCTTCCATGTGGCAGTGATTAGGGCTTATAAAGTTCTTGTGTCACTCCTTGGATATTTAGTTTGATTCATCCTAATAAAAGGTATCCAATGCCATATAAGATAGCCTACTGTATCTGTGACTTTCATATTTGATTAAAAGAAGCTGCACAGGACCTGTGGAAGATTTGTGTAACACTGCATAAGAAGGTGAAAACTCAATGGGATGTGTCTTGACGTGGCAATGAACTCACTGAATCAAACCCTTAGTTCATATGAGAATGTCCAGATTTAGATAGAAGATTTACTTGCAAGCATGGAATGAGTACCTATTTATAGTTCTGTATATTAAGTCTTTAACTGGAAAAAAAAAAAAAAAAAAAAATTGACCTGAAGACATATTTTATTTTCTTATATTTTCCTTCACTGTTATGAAGACTGGTATTTAATTATCAAATTTTATTCAACTTAATTAATATGCATTAAAAGCAGTGCATATACAGCTCTTACATTCTTAAACTTGTTCCATTCTTAATGCTACACATACCTTGGCTTTTGTAATTTCTAAAATGTTAACTTTTCCACTTAAAATTGCCTAAACTAACTAATGCTGTGCCTCACAATGTACTCAATATTCATTTGTTGAATGCAAAATCAACTATTCATATGATTTTCAGATTTTGGTCAATTTTCAATTCAGTGTTGGACAGTAAGAAGGACTTCCATCTGAAAAAAGAAAAGAACATGTAGATGATTTAGTATTGGGTAAATAGTAGATGATTCTTGTAATAGAAGAGTATTGGTCTACTTGAAAATATTCCAGGAAGGGATTCCAGGACTAAAAGTCAACTATTGAACTAAATCTTCTAAAGACTTTGAATGAAAAGCATTTACATGTTTGTTAATAAGCATAAAATCAGTTTTTGGGTAAAGCATGGAGAAAGAGAAGTGGTTGATTGAAAAAAAAGAGAAGAATATAAATTTTTAAATCTTATCTCTTCAAAGCTTGGACAGAAAAAAAAACCCAAATAAAAAGCTACCACAAATGCCACAGCAGTTTAGCAGGTCTTAAAGGGCTTTGACATAATTTGTATGGTTTGTTGCTAACAAACTGAAACTTTTATATAAGCTTATAGCTCTGGTGTTGTTATTAGTGAAAATTATTATTAGCACTATACTACCAGATATGAAATGACCTTGAAGTACTTAGGCCAGCTTCTAATATAGGTCTACAATACTAAAATTGTGACAACAAATAGAATGGTTGAGCTAACACTAACCTTTTAACTAGTGAGACAAAACACTTAGAACAGCTTAAGATCTTTGTTAAGAGGATACATACTCTTTGTGGTACATACACTCTGTGAATAAACATTAGCTCTCTAGAGCTGTCTTTTAACACAACTTTAAAGATCTGTTAGGAAATCTTGCCAATTGTTTCTGTTAGAAAAATATTTTATTACTTGAAATGATACTTTTTTATTTTTTCTTTTCACTCTTATACCAGTGTTTTACAAATGGAAATAAAATGCTACGGCTCCAGAATATTTTTAAATTTAATTCAACATTTGATTATAATTAAACCCTGAAATTATTTCTTTAATAGTTAATTATAGTTTGTAGTGATTTTAGTGCAGTAGCTTCACCCTTTGGTGGGTCATGGGAACTGAAACAGTCTATACGTATGTAATTTTGTGTTTAAGTGATCAAAGGCAGCTCCCAGTCAGATCATACTGAAACATGGTGTCTTATTTTCTAGATCAAACTATGTCTGTTCTGTAATGAGAATATTTATTTCAGCTTCAAATAAGAATTAAATCAAATAGGAGTTTTTTGAACTTACCTTCAATTTGACATTCTTGTGTTTTGATCATCTATTCAACAATAAATAGAGAGTATAAATACATGCATATGAAAACAGCAGGCATCCTTCATGAACAACTTTTCAGTAAATTAGATTAAAGTAAAAGTATCCTTTTTCTAAAAAAGTGGCTTAGAAATCTGGTAGCAGAGCAATCTGTGAAGAAAAAAAAAAAAAAATAGAGGATGTTCTAGGGTATTTGTCTATGATTAAAATAATAAACAAAATAGGGTCTCTTCCCTGAACTTGAGACAAACCAGCACAACATGTTCCTGTCTGTTCAACTTAATTCTATTATTTACCTACCCTGCTCCACATCTGTTTCCAGATGTGGACTTTGGGGAATAGTCCATGGCTTATGCTAATGTCTGAATTATCCTCAGATGTTCACGTAGAAAGTTACTTGGCCCAATCAAAACTGTGACAGGGATCACTCTAATTATATTAGTACAGATCACCATGTTTCCATTTTTATCAAAATTTATGTTCTCTGGCAGTTTGATTTATAATTATAAATGCAAACATTGAGAATTGCTTTATTAATTATGTATATTTGGATTTTCTTAAGCATTAACTGATTTTGCAAATTCTGACTTCCTAAATATTTCATCCTCCACAATTCCACTCTGTAAGGCAAGAAAAGTCTTCACAAATGCAAAAATGAAGCTCAGTCCCTAAGTCATTGATGAGCTTCAGAAGTTGCATTTGTATTTAACTGTTCAGGACAGTCTGCACGGTTGTTTTTGTGTATAGGACTGTGGCCAAGGCAGAGAGGTAAACAGAGAGGAAGGAAGGATGATGCTTAATTTTAATTTCAAGGAACTTATGTTGTATTGTTCAGATTCACTGCAGGCAGAGTAACTCTTGAGTTGAAGATATTATATATTATGCAATTCTCTCAAAATTAGTCTCTGCGAAGAGTCTTTTGTAGGGAAGGTGGGGAACTACAGGGTGCAAAGATTGGTCATCCGTGAGGACATCAGGACATCATTCATTTGTCATCAGGACAAAGCCATTACTGAACCCTCTGAGATCACCACAAATACATTTCAGATTATATTCAAAACTGTGTCCAAACTCAACAGCTGACCAGGTTCTCTATAATAAGATGAACTAAACTGCTATGTTTTGGTTTGTTCAAAATCCGAATCCAAATGTTATTTTTCTGGCTTTCACTTGATATCCATATAAACAACTTTGATATAATTGCAGACAAGGAGATTCCCATAAGTGCTGGTAAGTTGCTCTTTCTTTTATAAGATTAACGTGTTTTTTCCTATTGCTCTTTGTAAAAACTGTGGAAGCTCAGATCACACCCAAGATCTCACAAAACACCCTATTTTGATTTAGACTGGTGCATTACCTGTATGTTATTGTGCATATCTGCAAGACTAACACAAATCAATGGTTGAAAAGAAACATTGTACCAGTGTCTGCTTCTGAAAGGATAAACAGACATGTATTTTAAAATCTAAGGTTTTATAATACACTATGAAGTGTGGGAAATGGGCATCTGGGTTTTTTGTTGTTGTTTGGTTGGTTGGGTTTTTTTTTTTGTTGTTGTTGTTGGGTTTTTTTGTTTTGGGTTTTTTGGTTTGGGGTTTTTTTTGTTGTTTTTTAATATATTTTTTAAAAATCTCCTAAACATCAACATTATTTTAATATTTTTTTAATATTTTTTTAATAAATGCAACCACTGTCATTGCTACTTCTTTATATGCTATGCTGAACAAACTAAATTTGAATGATGAGCTGCAGCATTAGGGAATCCCCACATCTGCAGTACTCAGGATTATTCACATAATTAATTCTCTAAATTTCATCTTCCAGAATTGTTTACACTAAAAAAAAAAAAAAAAAAAAAAAAAAAAAAAAAAAAAAAAAAAAAAAAAAAAAAAAAAGTGGGTAAAAGAAGTTATAAAAAGAAGATTTTATTTTTACTATCACTTTAAATTCATTCACATTGAGCAAGATCACTGGTAAGGGTGAATCTGATTGAGAACCCTACCCAGTCAGTATTTCAACATTTGCCCATTTAATATCCAAATACTGATTTGTCCAAGAATGTGACTGCCATTTTAAGTATCTGTTGCTTCTCTCTGGCAGTATTGTAATTGTGTTTTGATCCATTATCTGATGAATGACACTGGCTTGCGTGGCATTTACAAAGACATCCCCTAAACTTTTAATTGCTTGAGAGTGTGGGGTCCTACTTTGCATTTGTTATATGCTACATACTCTGCCCATGATACTTTTCTAATGAGCTGTATCATACGCTAATTTTTGCACTAAAGAAAAACATGACTGTGAGAGTTGAGAGTTTTCTCTCCCACAAAGTCCTGTACCAGGGTTAAAAGATGAATGGAATTTGCAGCTTTTTGGTCTTTAGAGATGTTTATTCAGTTTCTTATCTCAAGATCTGCAAGCAGTTAACACCTAGCTTAGCCCTGGAAAACACAGCTGGCAGGAATGCAAGCCAGAGAATTCCAAGGTGTTTTAAAGGTTTCTAGTCCAATTAACTCTTAAACCGTACTATATTTACAGTTTTGTGCCAATAATCGCTGTCTATTCTAAACATACAATTTGTGCATCAAACCCATTCTACCAATGTCTCTGTGCCCAATGTCTCTGTGTGCAATGTCTCTGTGCCACGATTACAGCAGAAAATGGAGTAGAAGAAGAAGAAGATGAGACAACACCCAAAATTCTCCATATTGCTCTCATCTATCTCCATACTAAAACCCCAAAACTACAGATTTTCACCCTGTGACAAACCAAACTACTATTTATTTCAAATCTTTGTCGCTTTTAATTAATCTCTAAGTGTTGGAAGTTCTTCCCACGGAGTAAGGTCAAAGGCAATGCTTTCCTGGGGTCTCAGCCAGGTCTCGGACCCCCAGGGCAGATTGAGGGATTTTCCATGAGCCCCGGACTCCAACACATGACAATTCAGTGGGGTAAGGATACAGGCTATATAAAAAATAAATGAAAATATAAGTAAATAAACAAGAGTGAGAGAAAATGTCTTGTGAAGTAAACCTGGACTCTGGTGCAATATCTACATCTCATCAAAACAGTACAACAGTACAACAGTACAACAATACTACATTCCCATTGTTTCAGCTTATTTATCTTAAAAAAACCCCAACAAACAAACAAACAAAAAAAACCCAGAAAATATTGATGATATCTGTGGAAAGCTAACAAATTTTCATATGATTCATCAAATAGCTTTCTGGTTGCTGAATGAGGGATCCTGGTTTTGTGTGAAGAGTAATTGTGAAAAGTGCATATTATATGGCTCTACACAAGATATTTACTATATGTATTATGTTGTATTGATTGTTAATGTTGTATTAATATTTTGATAGTATGATAAATGTAGTTTTGTAGTTAAAATGTAGTTTTTATATACCAACCACAGGAAAACGTAAATCTTTCAGAGAAAAAAAGAATTTACTACTTCCTTATCAGAAGAGACCAACTTCTCCTGCCTTGCTCAGCCCTGAAGACGCCATAGAGATTAAAGGAAAAAAAGTGATACTAACCAGGGACAATTCTTTGTTTGAATAGAATTTATGCATCATGTATGAAATGTATGAATATTCAACAGGCTATTGCTTTTAAGAGATAATCCTTTGTTAACGGGGGTCCTTTTCGGGAGCTTTTTTGCTCGGGGAGGCACCCAGACGTCTGTAACTTTGTTTTTATTGTCTCGTATTGTCCTAACCCTAATTGTTCAATTTTTTTACTCTAATTCTATTTTTATAACCATCTTATTTACTATTAAACTTCCAAAATTTTAAAAAGTGATTGGTGTTTTTCACAGTAATGAATTTCAGTTATCTCTGCTCTACCAGTATTAGGTCTGTTACCAGTATAATCGTGGGATAACTTGCTGCATCACTGTCTGTTTCCAGGAAACTCTACTGCATTGAGCCAATGATGGTGAGGGACAGAGACTCCGTAGATAGGCAGAAGTACAACAGGATAGTTCTCTCTACCATGGACTTATGGCCAAGGATGTGAAAACTGAAAAAAAATTACTAAAAATTCTGAATAAGTGCTGGTATCTCTCTTAGCTACAAATTTCTTAGCTCTAAAGCTAAAGAGTTGTGCTTGTTCTCTTGCAGGCCTCATGAATCTTGCTTTCTTGACTAATCAGTGGCAGAGCTTCAACATGAGATGAAAAGGGTATTCCCATTTTCTCTTCTCCCTCTTATTTCGTGCTTTCCCCTCTTACGCTTATGTGGTGATCAGGCATACTCCTTAAGAGAAAAATAAAAGTGATTTTAGTTTGAAATCCTTTAGATTAAACTGAACTCTAATCCCCCAAGTGATTTCTTTAACCAAGAGTCCATCATACAAAACATGAGCGATGCCTCCCCTCATCACCTTTCTCTCACTGGCCTGTTTTAAAGGCAAAGCAATAGAAACAGAGTTTTATAGGTGGCTCAATAACTGTCTGGCACTGCCACATTACAAATTTCAGAACTTCAGTCCTATATAATGGTCTTAGGAAATTTATGAATTTCATCTGGAGATAGTTGAAGGCTGTGCATCCTCAAGAGGAGACAAGAACAATCATAAGCAAAAATGGAATTTCAGGTAATTAATAGGTCAAACGCAGGCTAGAAAATTTACCTGTTTCCTTAGCATGAGTATTTTCAATGGCAATTAATCTGTGAGAGGTGCAAACTTGATCTACATTTTTTAAAGATGTCCATATGTTTTAAATGTATGTGCTTTATCCTAGTTTATACTATATAACTAGAATTACTTCTGTCATCTACCATTCTTTATTATTTTGACTTTCTTTTTATGTATTGGAAATATATGCTACTTTTCCCTTTACTGCTGAGTCTATCTTCTTTGAGCAGTCTTTGAGTCTATCTTTCCAAACTCCATAGGCTGAAATTTTATAGGCTTGTACCTGAAGATATTAATATCTGGGCAAGTGTTATTAGTACATTACCTCTTGGTACATTGTCTTGGTAAGTGAAAATATTAGGGAATTTTACTAGAGATGGTTTACTTTGTTAATTAGGCCTAACTTGGCATAATTCTGATTTGTCAAAAAATGAAAACAAATTGACTGATAGTATGACTATAGACCATAAAATGTGAGAACATAACTCTAGCAGCTGTTTGAGGACAATTTTACTCATGATCAAATGTATGAGAACTTGTTCTGTTTCTCTCCCCAACTATTAATGTAATTTGGGAAATTTGACTCAAGGAGATGTATAAAATAGAGATACTAAGATCACAGAGTGGTGAAACCTGGGTTTCACCTGGTTTTCCTGAGTGGGAAAAAGTTCATAAAACCTTAGTCAATCAAAATAAGCAAGAGGCTAGTCTAAATAACTCATTCAGATTCACTCTTACTGTAATAAATAATTGTTTTTACATGTTGATATTACTTTCTGACAGCAAATGTCTTTCCATTTCTTGGATTTTTTTTTTTTATTTTTTTTTTTCCGATTTTCTACTGAGGCATTTTAGACGTCAGTGTTAGACAGAATGTCCAGCTTCAGATAAGTCAATTTAGGTGAGACAAATCTCAGGTTGGTTGTCTGAGTTGGTAAAAAAGGCTGAACAGTATGTGACTAGAGGTCATTTACACAATGTCCTGTTACAATTTTGTGGTTGAGAGTCAGAAAATATTATTACATTGATTGATGTACCTGACATAGCTGTTGTGAAAATGATTACTCTTTGTAATAGATACTCTTTGTATAGATAGAAATAAATCCAAAAGATAGGATACCACCTCCTCTAGTCCAACTAAACTGTGTGTAATATTTCTCGTCAGTTTATGTTATAAATAAGAAGATTCTTCAAAGCTTTTGGTAGAGGAAATTTGTTCTCTCTGATTTTAACTGTAACACAATGAAGCAGAAGACAGGAGTAAACCTCCAACTTCCCTTATATTTTCTTTTCCAAATAAGACCTATGTTTATTGCCTGCAAAAAAAACCTTGCAGTAATTGAAGGATAATTATCAATTTTGCGGCATTTGTATTTGCTTTATTTTTTGAATGCAGAATTTTACAAGGTTTTTTAACCATTTAAATGGGCAAAACTCTAATTGTGAATGTAAACTTATCACAAACATAAGCTCTTTTACTGATTCCAGGTTGTGCCTCAGTAGAGAAAAATACACATATCTAATTATCTGATCGATTTTCATACAACCGTAGAACCATTTAGGTTGGAAAATACCTCCAAGATCATCAAGTCCAACCTTTGACTGACCTTCTCCATTAAATCATAGCCCTAAGTGCCAGAGTCAGACTTTTCTTGAATACCTCCATGGATGGTGCATCCACCACCTCCCTGTGTAGTCCATTCCAGTGCTTGACAGCCCTTACTGTGAAGAAATTCTTTGTGATTTCCAAACTGAACTTTCTGCTGTGCAGCTTTATGTCATGTCCACTTTTCCTGTTGCTAGTTCCCTAGGAGAAGAGTCTAACCATGTAGCAGGATTTTTGGAGATAGACACAGAGAGGCCTTACAGTGCTGGGAAAGTTCTGTTATTTTTGCACTGTCAAGGACGTTGAGCCTGAGAACCAGCTTTTTCCCTTAACAAAATTGAAAACAAGTAACTGCAAAAGAATGCTTATGCAGATAACACTAGCGAATAGTATAGCTGCTTGGGGCTCGTGGACATGAGGAGATAGCTAAAACTAGTAGTAAAATGCTGCAAGAACAGCTTATGCACAAGAATGATATACGTATAAAAGAAACCTGTGTACCCTCAATAAAGTAGCATTCACCATTACTTCTGTGAAGAGCGTGATTGACTCCAGCTGCTCCCTGCGTTTTCTCACTTTATAACCACCACCTGACTACAGCCAGGCAGCTGTAGAGAGTGATAATGTCTCCTCTCAGCTTCCTTTTTTCCAGGCTATAGAACCCCAGCTCCCTCAGTTGTTCTCCATAGGACTGACTCTCTAGACTTTCACCAGCTTTGTTGCCCTTCCTGGACTCGCTCTGGCACATCAATGACTTTCTTGCAGTGAGGGGCCCAGAACTGTACACAGCACTTGAGGTGTGCCCTCAACAGTGCCCAGTACAGAGGAAAAATCACTCCCCTGGTCCTGCTGGCCACACTAGTTTTATTATATAGGTCAGAATGCCATTGGGTATCTTGGTTACATGGGCACACTGATGGCTTGTGTTTGTAGCCTCTTATCACATCTGTCCCATGAAGTTGTATTTGACACCTCAGGACATCTCAAATGACATTAAGCAGTGATGATCAGGCAATAGAATAGAGTCTCTCGTCAAAATAGTCTTAAGTGCTTTTAAACCTAGAGTGTCACATTTCTGCAATCCAAAGCCTAATGTTAATGCAACACATAATCTTAGCTCATGCATCCAAGAAAATTGCCAAAACTTTGGAAAAGAGCGCTGACAAAACTGTATAGACTAGCACCATGAAAGGTAACAAAGATGAGACTGCAGAAAGAGAGTTGTTCAAGGATTCTGCAGGAATAAGAGCAAGAAATATTTTACATTTTCAGTTCTACATGATTTATGTGTGTGATCTCTAACCATGTGTAGAATATCTAGTTATTAGTTATCATGTTCAGTTTCTCCTGCTGTTTTGTCTTCCTTTTCTTCTCCAAATACTTAAGTTCCACAGTGAGAGGGCAGTATGTTTTTTGATCAAGGTTTATACTAAAGAAAATAGTTTTTAAAAATGCACAAAGGCAATTTTATCTGTTTTATAATTCTGCAAAATAAAGACTGAAATCCTGCTCCCTGTGTAGAAAGCAGGATATGTATGGTAGTTATTGTAAAATACATTACAAATTTCTGGTGTAAAACTGAAGCAAGTCTGAGTTCTGAAGTCTTTCAAAATAATGTTGCTCTAGTGTGTTCTGAACACCTTATTTCCAAGGAGCAGGCAAGAGTTTTCTCAGGGTATACACTTGGGAACAAAGAGACAGTGGAGTGATAGTAAAATAAAATATATTAAACCATTTTCAGGAGACGAGGAAGAAAAAGGTCTTGATCTCCCTCCTATTTAATTATTAATAATAAATAAACTACTGCACTTAATTTTATCACACTTAAACACAAAGAAAGGAATTAAAGAAGCCTTTTTATCTGGAGGGGTATGAAGAAAAATAGACATGTTAAATTACTTAAAAAATATTCTACCCTCTCTCAAGGCGTATCCTAAATAATTTGAGAACAGAGATGACATTTAAAAGCAGAAGGGAAGGTGGGCAGGAAGATCACAGCAGAAACGATGAATTTCTTGTGGTGCTATATAACACCATCATTTTTCTTAATTATTCTTGACATTTCACCTATTATTCTGTGAGCTCCCTCAGAGCATAGAAGGGAAAAAATGCCAGTTGCTTTTCAGAATAAAATGTGGAGAGGTACTTACTGTCAGCTTTTATGGCTGAAGTCTTCCCTTTGATACACAGAATCATAGCACCACCTATCTGGTAACATTAGCTGTTATGTTTGCAGATGTACAACCCATGGCAGAGTATGCAAAACGATGGGTGTGGAGGGTATTTGTGTGGAAGGAGGTCACTAGGCTAAGCTTGGTTTTATGCCAGGAGAGGAAAACTGAAGATATGCTGAAGCAAAGTACTGCTTAAGTGCTGAATTATCCCTCTAAGAATAATTTTCAAAATTTGTCTATAAAAATAAATAATATGCATCCACATAGGACACTTAAATTTAATATATTGTCTAAACCAAAGGATCAAAATTATCTATCATGATGAATGAAACATTAATTTCCTCTGCTCCTCTAGAGTGTTGCTGTAAAACAAGGATTAAGAATTGTTCATCAGTGTAAAAATGATGTAGGGGTTATCCTTAGAAGCCTAAAGTTTGCATGGAAAGAGATAACTAAGCAGAAAACTCAAACCACTGGTGGTATTAAGTTTTATATTCTTAATAAGAGACTTTAATTTCATTGGGTTTTTAAATTTATTTTCTATACTTCAATGAATCATGATGTCTGTGTAAGAAATAAACTGCTAGCTCACCAGCTTGCATCATTGAAGATAATCACTAATATTGAAAAGAAAAAGAAAACCAAGTTAATTAGGTTAATAAAATTAAAAGTATATGCTAGGGAATCAGTAAACAGAAGTCACAACAAATAATTTCACAAAGCAAAATATAGATGTGATAGAAGGCTGCCATCCATGGCAGAATGTATTTATTCAACTATTTATTTATGTATTTATTTATTTATTTATTTATTTATTTAAGGAAATACTGATCTCTTCCTGGATGTACAGTCTCAAAATGAAAATCCATTTTACTCCCATGAAACTTCTTGGAAATTTGATAAATTTTGAAGATAAACATCTCTTCCTTAAATCATTCCCATTTCTAATAAGGATCATGAATGTAGGATAATGAAACTACATTAGCTGAAATGTGTAGAATCTCAGTATCTCAGTACCTTCCCCTCTCTTACATTTCTTTCCAGGAAAGAAAATCTTTCATGTCAATCCACTATGAATAGTCAAATCTTTAGGTTGTTTTTTGTTTTTTTGGTGGGTTTTTTTTTTTTTTTTTGGTCATTCTTCTCATAAAATCTGCACTCCTTTCCAAGTAGGATTTCTCTTGAACTTCAGCATCCTATGAACTAGCACTGAAAGAGAAAAAAATAATAATTTTCACTGCCTGATGGATAGTAATATATTTAAGAAGTCGTACTTGCAAAGCACTAAGCACTAAAGCGCTTTCATTCCATAACTCACTGTTATAATTTAAGTTTGATGCTGTTTGAATATATTATATTCTGAGTAACTTTAATTGTAGAGGTGTGGTGCATTGATCTTGGCTGGATTCCAGGTGACCACTGAGCTACCACTGAGCTATTCCTCTTTCCAGATGGATGTGGGAGACAAAGTAAGATGGAAAGCAACTCATAGGTTGAGATAAGGAGGTTTACTAAAACAAAAGAGAAAATCTGTGTGTTCATAAGCAAAGAGGAAAAGAAAAGTTTCATCTCTACTTGCCATCATCAAGGCATGTCCAGCCACTTCCCAGGAAGCAGGGCTTTATCATGCACGGTGGTAGCTTTGGAAGGCAAAAACTGCAAAAAAAATGAATGTACCCCATTCCTCCTCCTTCCCTTAGCTTTATATCTGAGCTGACATCACGTGGTATGCAATGCCACTTTGTTCAGTTTGGGTCAGCTGGCCTAGGTGGGTCCCCTCCCAGGATCTTGCCCATGCCTACCTCCTGATGTGGGATGAATGTTGAGAGGCAGCATTGATGCTGCCCCAGCCCTGCTCAGCAGCAGCCAAAACTGGTGTGTTATCAACACCTTTCCTGCTACCAATGCAAAGCACAGCACTGTGAGGGCTGCTGTGGGGAAATGAACTCTGTCTCAGCCAGACCCAGTACAATCTCCAACCCTTATTCCACGCTATTTGCATGGTACTCAGGTACCACATAATTTATATATCTTTTAACTGTTCCATTAATTTACCATTACTGAAATCTCTTCTTACTAACACAAACAACTTAAACATTCTTAAACCAACTCTATATCCAACATACAGTTTCGTAGATTCTCCTTAACTACTATCCCCTGTCTTTTCACAAATAGATATTATTTTCTCATTTCATGGGCTCCCCCCACCCCTCTAGATCCTTGACTTGGGCTTAATTTTTTTTTCTTTTTTTTTTTCTTTTTTTTAATCATTTCATGTCATTCCTGCTACTTTACTTCTTGTAACATACACTGATTATTTTTCCCCCGAGGTTACGCACCAGGTCTCCCTGTCCTTCTACATTACCCACAGAGTACACTCTGGTCCTTGAGCAAAGACAGTCCCACAAATGGATTTTCCTTTGCTTGTAGGAGGAGAAATCCACACAGACTTCCCCAGCCACTTCCCCATGGGTAGTACCTTATCTCCTCCCACAGTGTATAGGGGTTTGGTTGGGGCAGGACCAGAGTGGTTAGCAGATCCCCTAGGGTTCACCAGCCAAGTGGCTTCTGCTAAATTTACACACCTATGCTTCTATGTCCCATTACCTAATATTCTTAACATAGTCTTCAGCAGTGTATTATACCTCTCAGTCCTTCCAGAGGCTTGTGGATGATGAGGAGCATAATGTATCCACTCAATGCCACATTTCTTTGCCCAAGAGTTTAGAAGGTAATTTCAAAAATTAATCCTATGGTCGGATTCAATTCTCCTTGGGGCACCCTGTTGTTCTCGAGGCCTAAGATGGTGTTTTGAGCAGTGGAATTGTTTACAGGAAAAGCTTCCAGTCAGCCAGATGTTGCCTCTACCATGGTGAGTATGTAGCTCTCACCTTGGTATGCTCACGGCAGTGGTCCAAGGTAATGCTTCCCAGGCCTCACCATACAGGAAGCTCAGCCGCCCTCTGTTCCAAGGAGATTTCACTCATGAGGTTCGCTTGATGGCAGCACGTTTCATATTGGTAGATAGATAACCTGTGTGATAGCCTCTTGATCCGCCCCTCAATCACAAGTCCATCTGCATGTTGCATCTCTTCCGATGTGTCCTGATCTTCCATGGGCCCATTGGGCTGTAAAGTCTACCTGAGCTGTTCCAACCTTGGTATCCTTATCTCATCTGAATCACCTTCTCTGGCAATGCTACAAAATCTCATCCTTTTGGGCAGTCCATAATCTCTTTCAGAATTCTCAGTAAATTGGATTTTCCCATTTGGGCTCACTGTATAATCAGTGCTACCCCTGATTCTGTGTAGCACTGGTAACGTGATGTGTGGAGGGGCAGTTTCCTCTGAACACACGGTGTAACACAAGCAATCACAGTGCCAAGAGGAGACATGCTTCTGTCCCAAAAACTTCTGAGGCAGATCAAACACCCTCATAGACTGTTAAAACCTCTTTTTTTTTTGTTGGAGTATAGTGGGCTTCTCATCCTTGATTGCCCTGGCTCCAAAACCCTAATGCTGACTGTGGTTTGTTTTCTGATGTTCATTGCCATATTTTCCATGTGAGAACATTCTTCCCAGCTTCAGAGTAGAGCCTATTTTGCATGGCTGATTGTCCTGGTTTAGGGACAAATTTGGGAGAAATCCCCTGAATAGGATCCCTCTGGGAAGCAAACCCAAGTGGCCCCTCCCTCCAACTGATCCAGTAAAAAACTTCCTCAGAGAAAAGTGGAAAAAACAATTTCACTTAACAAATTAAGTGCATACAAGTATAAAGAATGAATAATATGATACAACAAAACCTCTTGTTCTGAAGTGAGATGGCAAATTGAGAAAGTCCTTGCCCTGGGTGTAGCTCGGCTCTCTCTCAGTCTCTCCTCAGTCCCAGTCTCTCCGGCGCTGCTGGAAAATGTCGAGCTCCAGGCCCCGGTGGGCCGCAGGTGCAGCCCCCAGTGCTCCCCTGGGTTTTCAGTCCAGAGCAGGTTTAAACAGTCCCGAGAAAAAGGAAAAAAAAACAGTCTAGGGAATTTGTCTGACCTAGCTAGCTGAAACTAACTAAAAGCAAAAAGATCTCTGTCCTGCAGTCTCTCCAAGCCTCCGCCGAACACCCCGTCCAGAGAAGAATGTGGAGGAGTCAGGCAGTTTTCTCAAAACAAACTCTGTGCTTCTCCTTGCTCTTAGAACGAGTCTTAAAGGCACAGAACTCAATATACAGCACAAACAGAGCAGATGACTGGGGATACAAGAATCATAAAGTCACCCTAGGACAATGATCCTGTCCAAATGGGTTGCTAACAACCTCAATAGGCACATGATGGTGTCCATTCTGACATTTCATTCCCAAACACTGGATCTCCTATGCAGGTTCCTTTACCTTTATTTGTTTTATGGCGGAACCAGCTTTCAGAATAATTTGGGCTATTCTCCTCCCTTTCTCAAAAACTGTTGTATTTCCCCAGGCAATAATATCATCAGTATATTGCAGGTGGTTTAGAACTTCTCTCTGTGAGGTCTGGATCAGTCCATGGCAGAGAGTGGAGCTCACCCCTGGTGGGTTTTCACCCCTGGGGCAGCTGATTCCAGGTATACTGGACACCCCTCCAAGTGAAAGCAAACTGTATCCTGCACTTTGTTTCCAGAGGGATTGAGAAAAATGCATTAGTGATATCAATTGTGGCATATCATTTGGCTGCCTTTGACTCCAGATCACACTGAAGTTACAACATGTCTGGTATGGAATGAAGATTAAATTCCTACTTTGCATCCATGGTCGTACATTGCAATTTATCTTGTAAAAATAACATACTGTTATAAAAACTCTAAAACCTGAGAAATAAGGAATTTTATACTGCTGAAGATTAGATAGATAGATAGATAGATAGATAGATAGATAGATAGATAAATAGATAGATGTGTTCTGTGTAATGAGAAAAGTAAGGTAATTGTGACAGCTTGTCCTTGATGTCCTTCAACAGAAAATAATCAGACATAAATATTTAACAGAGGCATGACACAGACAATTCACACTCTCCATTTATGATGTTTTTTATATGTTATTAATTTTTAAATTATTGGATGTCTACATTTTTTCATAGCAAAGTCTTATAACTTGAGGGAGGCGTTGCCTCAGGCAAAGCACTGCTGTTTGATTTATTTTCTGTACTTGTCTTGCTTTAACAATATGAATTTTTTTTCAGAGAAGTGCAAAGCTGTGTTTGACCCCACAGGGAAAAAGTTTCCTTTTTTAAGAAATGTGTACAAAGTACTTAATAAGTTATGCTACTCAGTTTTACTGTATATTATTTTTTCAGTGACTACACTTAAATTTATAAATCCCCAGATCCTAACATTTTAATAAAAACAAGACATTTTTAACAAAATGTCAGCAGCGAAGTGATCAAAGTGCTATGGGAGCAGTTAGGCAACAGTTTGAGCTTTGAATTTCCTATTCGCTTTCCAAAACATTCACTTAAAAAGCATTTATTGAAGCTGAACTGCCTTTATCAGCCTGATCAGAGCTCCATAAAGATCATGCATGATTCAACTGCCTTTCTAAGCTTTAAAAATATAACTTTGATATATGCCTCACAAGTACGGCACAATAGTTTTCATGCTCACGTTTGTTAAGATTTAGTGCAGCGATTAAAGAACAGAAGGGTTCTTTGGTGGCAATTCTCAGACACACCAAATATCCCAAAGCACAACCTTCTACAAATCAGAGATTAAGGTAGTGACAAAAATTTCTACTTGATTGCAGTTTTTTCCCCTTAAACTTGTGTCAGGATTGACTATCTTTTCAATCAAATCTCTGAGGGTGGTGATTTTTTTTTTTTTTAATTTTTATTTTTTTATTTTTTACTCTGTGAGAAAAATATCAACTGAGAGATAAAAAGTGACATTTTATGTGCCTTGTCCAGAAGTCAGTCGATTTATTTGAAAAACTTTGTGTGTGCCTGACCTATACATGAAGTTTGTGACATGTCTCCTGTCAAGTATTGATCATTTAAGACTTTAGTGTTTGCTTACTGCAATGTAGCTAATAATCTCTTTTTATTTAGTTTTGTGGCTTTGAATTCTTATCATGACCCAGATGATTTCTCTGGGACATTCTTGCCTCAGCTGGGTAAATGGGCTATGGAAATTAAGCCTAATAAAGCACCTTCCCTGGGCAAACACACTTTGTTTTCCATCAGTTCACACTGCAAGTTGTTTGCATGCAGATACATACATTTGGAAGCAGCAGATGCCATCAATCTTTATGACTTCCTGATACACACCATTTCACCTCTACCTCTTGCAAGGGATGGCTGAGCAATCATGCTATATTCTCCTTGAATGACGTAGAACTTTCTCATTCAGCTCACCTCAGCATTTTGTGGTAATTGCTAGGACTACACAAAAGATAGGACTTTAATCAAGTCTCTTCTTGGTGTCTTTCAGATGGCATGCCAAACTGCCAGACTTTCTGTTCCAACACTTTAGTTGTACTGTCATTCTTTCCATTGCTTCTCAATTCAGGATGCAATTACATCTTATTTTCTTAATGTACCCAGACTATTTTTATCCAGACTCAAAATGCTAGCAAAAGCATCATCCCTAGGTTCATTGTTAAATCTTGTATGAAAATTTGAAAAGCTGGTAATATGAGAAAAAAGCTCATATCTTTAGGAAATTTGTACATACCTTACCAAAGAAACAGTATGATCTTCGGCAGAGTATTTTAATTCTGTCTTGTTAAGAACTGTAGATTTTGCCACCACAAAGAATTATGTGATGAAGTTTCTGAAGCTGACACTCAAGTATTTTGCAATGCAATGGTTCATTTTCTGTAAATTTCAAGTGCAATGAACTGAACAATATTTCAGACTTATATTCAGCAATAATTAGGTGCAGGTGTCTGTAACAGCTCCTTAAACTAAATTTTAAAATATACAGGTGGCTTCAAATATCTGTTTGAACCAGGGTGGGGGAAAAATGTAACAGTCTTTTACTTGAAATTCATCAATAATAATGGCAATACCCAGCTGCATCAGCCAGAAAGACAACCTCATTTGTCCGATTAATTTCAAAAAACCCCAAAATCCCTCCCCCCAAATCTGTAACTTACAGTGAGAACAGAGAGAAAATTACAAACTCAGTATAAAATCAGAGGTTCTAAAAATTGCTATTTAACTTTCCTCTAACTTTCTGCCTACCTATATTATAGACACTCAGGGTCCCTTTACTTTAAAATTCTTAAACTCTCTTCTTTTTTTTGTGCATGCCTAGAACTGTGCCAGTTTTATTACAGCTCAGCAGTTTGGAGATTACTTTGTAACTCAGTTCAATCAAAATATAAAACAAGAAATTCCTCTTCCAAAATATTGCTATGTTAGATGTGAAAATATTTTACACCGTTAACTCAGCATAGTGACAGAAGTGGATTTTTTTTTTTTTTTAATGTTATTTTCATTAAACTAATCTGGAAGAAATTGTTCTCATTTCTGCAAGAATGAGACAGTTAAAAGAGCTGCCCAGCTTGTAGAACGGCAAATTAATTTATTTTCCTCACTTAAAATTATTTAAAATTACATTCCATATGGGAATAGGTTAACCATCTGGCTATATCTGTTTTATCTGACTAGGGAGTGGTTGGGAAATCTTGCTGGGAAAGGAAAAGTCTTGAACTGTTATGCATGTTCTAAATAGTTATTCAGAAATTTACTTAACCCTAACAGAAAATTCTGAAACAGCTATTATATTTTTTTTTTTTATCTTCCATTTTTCAGGGGACATCCTAGTTCCTTGCATGCAAAATTATGGGGTTTTTTTCTCTACTTCTGTGAATCTTGCATTCTTTTCTGCACAGCCTCAACAGAAGAGTAAGAAGACGCTGAACATAGAGTGTAGAGAGCACTATAATCTGCTGGTGAGGAAGCTCTTCTGGGGGAAAGCAATTGAATCTATTCTGTGCATATATGCCTCTGTGAAAAGGTCAACCCCCTCAAATTTAGACATGATTTCAAAGAAAGCACAAGTGTAAAGCAACAAATTGAGAAGCTCTCTGCCCTCAAGAAGTGTTTTGGAAGTTCTCAACGTGCTTAGCAGCTGAACACTGACTTCTTAAAGTCTGGCAAGAACTTAAAGTCTGCAATTTTGGGGTTGTATATATATACTAGAAACCTAGGCAGTACTAGCAACTTTTCTCAAGTTCTGCCTGGGTGCTTGATTGGGTATAGCTTCACTCACTTGCAAAATTTTTCCACCCTCAGATGCCACAGTACATATTTGGAATGGTTGCTAGACTGCACTACCCAAGAAACTATGCCTGAAGAAAATTCCAACAAACTTCTGAAGTCAAAACTATGCACTAAAGCATATTAACAATTATATACCATATATAGCAAGGCACGAGTGCTAGAGCTCACGTTGTGATCCTGATAAATTTACTAGCGCAGTTTTGGCAACCAGTTAAATGTGAGAGTAATTTTTAAAGTCTTTTAGTTGTTTTGACTTCTGTGATATCTCCCTATATAGAATTTTCTGTGATTTTCTTCAGTCCCTGTTGAACTCATATTTCAGCTCTTTAAGAACAGGAACACTTACAGGCTTTTCTTTTCTACTTGGTTCCCCTTTACCATGAAGCTTGAGGAACTCAGCATATCTGAGATTACTGACCTTTTCTCAAATACAGTTAAAATTACTTTTCTTCAGAAGTCAGAACAAACAATCTGACATAATGCATTTACACACAAACTTAATGCAATCCTATTTGACCAGGAAATAAGGCTAAAATTAAATTTAAAAATATACCAAAATTGAGATGCTTTTCTTGAGGAGTAGTTCCATCATTTTAGATCCTTATATCAAACTGCATGCTGACTGACTCTGTCTGACACATGGTGATTGCTTTCTTGATGCCTGATGCTTAACTTCTAGCTCTTGCTGCCTTTCACTTGAGTTGAAGTTTGATCTCCTGGCACCTGAAAATCCGGACTCCTAGAATGTTGATAAAGAACACTGTTTTTAGAGATAGGAAAGAGTGAAAGTGAAGAGGCTAGGAATTCTTTTGACTAGAAATAACACCAAGAATTGAAAAGTTAATGGTTTTTCCAGCAAATTAATTAAAATTTCTCCTGGTAATTAGAAAAATGGATTCTACAGTATTATCTGTTTCTTTGACATCACACACTAAAGATCTAAGGTAATAACACTATGTCTCTAATAGAAGAAAAACCAAAGTAATATAAAAATTAAAATGGGAGAGGATGAAATGAAAAGCAAAACTTAAGACTTTTTCCACATAATCAACACATTAGTGATAAAAATGGTGCAATGGGAAAAAAAGAGATCTTAATTATATGAGGTAGATTCTAGCTATTTTTGCAGTGATTTGACATAATAACAAACAATTCGGAATGACAAATAATACCTGGAGGATAGAAAGACCTCATTTACTGCTGATTTTCCCTGGTGAAACTTTTTTTTCTAACTG
Source organism: Hirundo rustica (assembly GCF_015227805.2). Lineage (NCBI taxonomy): Eukaryota > Metazoa > Chordata > Aves > Passeriformes > Hirundinidae > Hirundo > Hirundo rustica. The sequence continues at coordinate 64,684,205 of NC_053451.1, forward strand.
TAAAATTACATAAACACAGAATTATGCTCCTAACCTTGCCAAGACATTCTTCTGCCTTATGGAGTGTTGTGATACATAAACCTAAATCCAGTTGAGACTGAGAAATTATTCTTTGTTTGGCTCTGTTCCCTGAGGCAGCTGTTAAGAGTTGGCACTCTCAAACATGCCTGACAGACACACTCTGAAAATGTATAGCAATCTCCAAATTTATGCAGATGTCCAGATGCTAGAATGCTGATTGAGACATGGATGATGAAGGTTTAGTTCTGTGATCCTTCCTGAAAGTAGGAAGTTGAAATCTTAATTTCCCACTTCCATTCAAAAGATATTAACCTTGAGAATATACAATTCAGCTGCAAAAGATCACTGACTAGCTCTGTTACTGAAATCATATTTCAATTCAGAGGATTCATTTTGTGAGAAAATGAACACAAAACAGTGTACTTCATTAATGTGGTAGATTATCATGATTAGAGTATTACTAGAAATGTGTCTTTTGTGTAATATGATAGTATTTAATATAATAGTATTTAAAGTGGGTGATGGAGTTCAGATCACCTTCATGTGCTTTATTCATAATAATGCTCTTCCTTTCAGCTTTAATGGTCAATTTGCAAAAAAGAGCACATCATCATCAGGTAGCTGGGTAATATGGTGCAATTTAAAATAGAGATTTATGTCCCTCCCAGCAGAAGGTCTTTGAAGGCATAAATCAGGGAAAAAAAAAAAAAAAAAAAAAAAAGAAAAAAAAAAAAAAAAAAAAGGAAAAAAAAAAAAAAAAGGCATGGAAATGTACCTTGACACCAAAGCATATTTCATATTTGAAGATAAAACCATTAAACAAGTTTCAAAATTCACCCTGTGTTTGACATTTCCCTTTGGCCACTGTAGAGAATGTGTTGGATACATCATATGCTGAGATGTCTCTTTTTGCATTTATATTAATAAATTAAACTGTTCTAGTGAATGTATATGTGCTCTGGAACTTCAGCATCTATTTCATTTGATTTTATATTTTTATAGTGAGTCTTGACAATTTGTCTTGAGTCAATTAGCACTTTCCCAAATAATTTCTGAGTATGGTTTAGGAGTTATGGCGTACTACAGACATTATTAATTACCATTTTGGTCTGTTTTCCTGTTTTGGAAGATGAAAGAATTCAGCAATAGACACACACAAGGACATTTAATGCCTGTCAGCCTCAATGTCATCTATCAGATCTGGAAAAATTCAGTATGATAGCACGGATGTAGCTTAAAGCCACTGATACGCTCTTTAGGGTACCCAGATTTTTGTTTCCACTACACTACCGGTCAGGTCCTAAGTGAATATTTACTCGTGATCTTCTTTGGAACTGATCCTAAGAAACTTGCCCAAATTCACCCAAGATATCAATTTGTAGATAAAAGAAGAGAAGACAAGGAAGTCCCTCATCTTTTCAAATGAAGAAATGACCTATCTTTCTGATTTCTTATCAAAAGGTATACAACAGAAAAAAAAAAAAAAGTAGAAAGTAGAAGTAGAAGTGGGAAGTAGAAAATTATTTCCTACTAAAGTAAAAAATCAACAGCATAAAATTGTCTGAAGGGAATAAAGGATTCAGAAACATTCAGAAGGTGAAGAATAGGTGAAGGTTCAGATTATATTTAAGAAAATAATTATTAATCAGACATGAAGTAATATTACAGAGAATCTGACTATACATAAATGTGATTAAGATGGTGATGGAAAGTTTAGAGGACACCAAGTAATGTTAATTTTCCAGAAAAGAGTGACATATTTCACTTTGATACTTTGAAAAAATGGACAAAGAATGGTGAAGAAGCTGTGTGGGAGGAGGCTGGAGCTGTCAAGGCAATACATAACAAATAAATAGACCAGAGTATTGGCTGGGAGAACAAAACCAGGAGAGGTATTTTACACTGAAGAGTGAGTGACAAGACTGTGACAGAGCTAGCTGAGTTCTGGAAGTCTTGAATTGGAGCTCAAATAAACAAGAGCTAATATCAGCGTGCTTTCCTTGAGACAAGACTTCCATGCATGGTGGTATTGTCAGTCAGTTTAGTCAGTTCCTCTGTGTCTATATGTGTATATCAATCATCTAGTCAACAAATGCAGATTTTTAATTCTGAAAGTATTGGATTTTAAATCTTTTATCCATGTACATAAAGACTTGTAAATATAGGCATCCCACAGAGTACTTATATCACAGAGATTTTTTTTTTTTTTTAAATACAAAAAAGAAGGAAATCTAAATGAAATGTTGGCAATCCAGTCTATCAAAGAAAAAAATATTCTGTTTAGTTACTAATGTATTTCATGCCAATTTTACTTCCATAATATCATGTTTATTGTAAAACTTGAAAAACTTGAATTCTAATATTTGCTTTGTTGTTGTTGTTGTTGTTAGCTATAGAGTGTTTCCTGTAATGGAATTAAATGAGGAAAACCAAAACCAAAAACGGCACCACACCAATATATGATGGAACCATTTGCATGGAGTTATATGTTTCACTTTTGAATGGTGGTCTTCCTTTCCATGTTTCTCTTGTTTGAACCATTTCTTACAGGTGCAAGGTTTTTTCATTATTTCTGTAATTCTTGTCTGCAGGTTTACCAAGAAACTCCATCTATTACTCAGGGTCCCACTCTGTCACCAGCTAAACAAATAATAGAAAAGTCAGTTCCCACTTTAAAAATGTTTGACTAATGCATGAAGATCCAAACAAAGTGATCACTGAGAGGAAAGGAACCAAGAAAATATGAGAAAAATCTGATTAAAGCTTAAAGATGTAGTCGAAGTCTCTGACTACACAATTTTTATCCCATTTCATTTAGGCCACAGATTAAGGTTCAATGAAAGGTATAAAGAATGAGAGTGAGGTGGTTTTGTTGCTGTTCACAGCGAAGCCCATGTACAGCCAGAGGTCTATGGAATCAGTCATCTAAGTACTTGTTTGAAAAATTAGGGCATGGGTGGAAAGGTAGTCATTTTGGCTTGAGTGGAGGAGGAAAGCAACATTTCAATACTTTAGGAGAGCCAATAAATCAGAATGAAAAATTTATACAAAGATGCTGGAGAGAAAGATGATCTAACAGAAATCTGCAAAGGAAAAAATAGGGTAACTTCTTTCAAGTAGAATGATCATTGAAGATTTGTATTCCCTATAAACCTTCAATCAGAAATTATTTGGAATCAAATAGGTAGGTTAATCTCAATTTTTCTATTACAGGCTTAAAACTTTATGCATCAACCCTGGAAAACATGCTTTCTGCTGAATAGACAGATCTTATTTTTTCCTCATTCACATACATAAATTGTTTAACTTAACAAGAATATGTTATTTGAGGGATAACAGGAAAATGTAAGAAAGAGCATAAGCAGGACAGCATACAGCTCCTAACTGCTATATTTATCTTAGGCGTCTCTTATAATAAGGCAATTCCTAAGTCAACTATTTCTTTTTCTTCTTCCACAGCAACATAAACCTCACAGTTGGGATTGCTCAGTCATGCTGGGTAGTAAAGCCCTACTGCTGACCTTACAGTGATGTGACCTGCATTGTTTATCATGACAGTCCCACACTGCTCCTTGTTGCTACCTGCTCATAGTATTTCTCCCTGCCTTGTTCTGCTAGCAACTTTACTAGCAGCTCCCATTGTTTATAAATTCTTACCAAGAAGTCAAAAAGCACTACAATACAAGTTATTCTTAAGTACAATATTTTTTTCTCTAGTTAAAAAATACCTCTTAAACTCACTGTCTTATAGATTTGTTGTTGTTGTTGTTTTTGGTGGGGTGTTTTTTTTGTTTTTTGGTTTTTTTTTTTTTTTTTTTTTTAAGGCTGTAGCTTTTGGACTCCGTTACAGAAGCCTGATTTCTTAGGTTAAATGTCCACTCTGTTTACACACCTTTAAATGGCAATTATTCCTGTACAGTGTTACCATCAGAAGTGTCTCTGTACGTTAGGGTATTAGCAGAAGTAGTTTCCAAATACAAAGAAATAATACATGCAAACAAATAAGTTCAAAGTTGGCTTACTGGAGCATTTAATTTGTCTTTTCTTTCCACCAGATGTCAATAGAGTGCTCTTCCTTTTTGGGCTTTCCTACCCCTTGAAAATTTGGAATAAAGAATAGCAGGGCTTTGTTTTTTGCTTCATCCCAGAACCACAAAACTTACATCCCTATATATCCCTGAAATTATATACAAAGAGAATGAGGAACAAGAGGTCTGTTGCTAAGGTAAAGACTGTTTTTTGTTTATCAGATCAAGATTAGACTCTGTGGGTGCTGAATTGAAATAAAATTTCTTTTAAATAGAGCCCTGAGAAATCAATTGTAACCAGCAGTTAATGGCCAGTTTGGAACAGCTTGAGGGAAAGCCAAAGGCAGTTAAAGCTCCAGAAAATTGGTTATTAACTGTGCTAATTAATGGTATTGCAGAGATTATTGCTATCATAAACTGTAATCAATCAGGTTTATCATCGTGTCTAAAAAAAAAGTTTGCAAGTAACAATATCTTCTGGATTCAGCTCTGCACTGCCAGTTTTAAATGATATGATAATCTTGGAGCATTCCAAGATGGTAAATTATACTTTCCCTTCCCAGGAAAATATGCTCTCGCATATCACCCACAATAATAAGTATCTCGTTATAAAATGTGGTCAGATGAAATGATAAATACAATGGTCAAGGTATTAGGAGGCTTGTCATTATTTATATGAAGATTGTGCATATAAAGAGGACTAACTGTAGCTGGATTCACTGTTGTATTTTTCCTAGTGATGCAAAGTTGTAAATTTGAGTAACTCATGGCTGTTTTGTTCATTTGGTTTTGAAAATTTCAGTGCATGTGTACTCATACTTACACAGTGCTTTGCTGAGTACTGCATCTCTGCTTTCAAGTGCAGTAATTCTCTCTCAGCCCCAGGTGATGCACTGGCTAGATTTTACCATGAGGGAGGTTTGTGAACTCTTGCTCTAGCAACTGGGTCTTCTACATGGTTTCTTGAAGAAGGAAACTTAGTCTGCCATGGGTTTGGGCTGTTTGGTTTTAGTTCTTCTGATTTTGCTTCAAATGAGAACCTTATCCAAAGCCTATCCTGTTTAAGTGGCTTGCAGTCTAAATGGCCCTGTGAAAGAAATATGGACAGTAATACCAATAAGGTATGGGCCAAACTGTATGGACAGACGTACCAATAAAGTTAGTACAGGTGTATATGATGAAATATATTCATATTTTCAAGTAGATTCAACATGTCTGTTTCTTTGGGTCCTATATTTCTGTTGGCTTCTGTTGCATATACAGAATTGATGTGAGTCTCCAGTGTTGCAATATGGAAGAAAGATGGATGCAAATGAAAATCGGGACAGTACACCAACCCCTACACAGAAATAACACCATAGAAATCAGCTGCCTGCTTCAGCTGGGCACCTTACAAGTCAGATGTAGGTGTTTCATGGAAATTCTGAAGCCAAGCAATAGTGATTCAGGGAAAGTTCCTTGTTCCCAAAGCCTCTGGGTGCAAGCTGTCTTACTGTCACACTATTGAGACCCATCTGTTTTTACAAAATTTTCACAGCCTTGCTACTTGTCATGTGCTCCTGGACCTCTGCTGGATCTAGAAGCTAATTGCAGAGAGGTAATTGTGATGTCTTTTTTTTTTTTTTTAAATCACAGGCCATAACTTCTAAAATAACGATGAATGGTGTTCTTCAGTGTGACTTTTAGGGCAGCTGTTGCCTGTACAAGAATGTTGCAGGAGAGAACAGGGGAGTGCAAAACCCTTAGGATGTTGGTGGAATACAGTTTTGGAGAGAAGATGTCCCCCCCGTCCAGTCATATTCATAGTGTCATTCGACAGCAGTTCATAAAGCAACCACTGCCTTGAGTTCTGCCTGAGGATACCTCTTGAGACATCCAGGTGGAGTGTGCACAGATGAGAGATCTAACAACTTTGCAAATTAAGTAATAAAGAAGTGCTATCTTTGATATTGCTCCCTGGCTCTCTCTTTATTTAGCAATACAGATATAGGTACATTCAGTCTGGCCTTGAACATGTTCCCAGTTCTGCTGATTATGCAGCTTACTTCTAGTTTAAATTAAAATTACAGATATGGATTAAAACTGAAATGTTAATAAAGAATGGAAAACAATGGCATAATTATTGTAGAGATGCTCTTGCTGCTTTTTCTAATTGGATTTTAGATCAAATCCATATTAAACAAAATGATCAGCACTGGCACTTAAAATCTCCAACCAGTTAAAGTATTTTATGAATTATAAAGTAGATGGGATAATTCATATTAGTATTAATCTTGGTAAATACATGCTTAAGAAATGTCATGCAAACCCTAAGTGAGCAATGATAACTAAGCCCCAAATGTGTGCATGTGTGTAAGCAGGGTTACATAATTTGTTGGCAGACATTTTTTTTACTTCCTTAACAGGAAAAATATGGATTATAGCCATGGCTCATAAACTGAAGAGTTAGCATTACTGGATGAAATGAAAACTAAAGAGATGTTAAATGGTTTAGAACAGAACCAAGAAAATAGAAGTAACAAGATTTGTGTCAGTCACCAACCTCACCATTTGTGTGTCTTTTAAATTGGCTATTCATTACTGCTTTTCTCAGTGTGTTTAATTATACTGATATCTGGTAGATAACTCTTCAATTTCTTCTGTCACAGAAACTTGCTGAAACTGATCTTGTATAACTTGCAGTCTCCAAATAACCTTAATGTCTCTTTTTTGTTCCTAGCAATTTCATAGGTCTACTACATTTCTCAAAGATTTCTTAATTCTGATATTGTTAGACATGTTTTATTTGGTTTTATTGTTGTTCTTGTTACTTTTCCTTTCAGACATTTTAAATGCTTGAAGAATAATCAGGAGATGGAAAAAAGCAAGACCTGCTAAAGAAGTTTGGACTATAAAATCATTATTTAGAATGTAGGCTACAGTTTGATATTGATTATTTCTTCTTCTAGCCGAATAAAGATTTGAAAGGAAGAAAATTGTCCATAAGCTAATTTCATCATCAATTCACTTTTCCCAATAAATTGAAAAGTAAAAGAAATAGAACCAGCTGTTGAATTAAGCCAATAAGCTACTAAGTTGAACATTTGTTTATCATTAAATTTTTTTTCTTAGTTTTTAATGCACTTATATTAATTTGTAGGGCATATATTTTGTAAATATCTTAGTAAGAATTTGGCTTTTAATGGATGAATTGAGTACAATATTAATATAACAAATTTTCCATATGCTTAAACTGGAATAATTCTATACTAAGATATTCTACTAATTTTATGCTTGTAATTCTTTAGGTAGAATGAAGGCAGTATTTTCCCTACTAATCTACTATCTCTTACTAATAAAAGGTAGAATATTTAATGAGAAAAAAAAAGAAAAATAGATTTTTATGTGTATGTACAGTAAAAATTTTTGCAAGAAAATGTCCTGGAAGATAAGCTGTATGTATTGAGACTAAAATTTTAGTAATTAATATATATTATGTAACTACAATAATATGCTCAGAATCCCTTTGATTCTGGGTTCAAAAGGTTTAAACCTTTAGTGATGAGGCAGTTTGTTTTTGTTGTTGTTGTTTTTCCTAAATAAAGCGCTTTTTTTTTTTTTTTTTAAATCACAGATTATGCTGAGTTGGAAGGAAACCTCAAGGATACTCAAGTCCAAGTCCTGACCCTGCAAGGAACCCTCCACCAGAGTCACACCATGTACTGTGCCTGGGAGCACTGTCCAAACACTGCTTGAACTGTCTGTGGTGCTTTGACCACCTCCCTGAGGAGCCTGTGCCAGTGCCCAGCCTCTTCTGGGTGAAAAGCCTTTTTCTGTTATCCAGCCTGAACTTCCCCTGGCACAACTTCAGGTCATTCCCTCAGATCCTAACTGTGATCACCACAGAGAAGAGATCAGTGCCTGCCCTTCCTCTTCCCCTAGTGAGGAAGTTGTAACTGCAATGAGGCCTCCCCTCAGTCTCCTCCATGCTGAACAGACGAAGTGACCACAGCCACAATTCATACAGCTTCCCACCATGGCCCTTTGGCATCCTAACTAACTTTCATCTAATTATTTTAAGCTTTAAAAAGTTACCTATGCAATTAATTTAAAATATAATGTGGATTGTGTTCTGAAAATATCCAGATTCTTTTTTTCTGTGTATTTCAGTAGTATGTGAAGATTTTTGTCACCCAGAATATTTGCTTTAGAATGAATGGGTTATTTTTACTCTGAATGACTCATCTTTGCCCACTCCAGGATTTGATATTTGTTAATTATAAAGCATACAGTTTCAGTTTTCCTGCAAATTCCTTTGTTACCCAGTGGCTGGATATCTTCCAAATTGGTTTTTGTGATACTAATTCAAGCATTCAATATGTTGAAATAATCTCAGCCTTAGCATTTTTTCAAGAAACTACCTGCAGTGTTTTTTGAATCACAGAAACAGGCCTAAACTTTTTAAGACTGGAGGTTTACTTTACTACATTAAGTATTTGTATGCCTTTTTTTCAAATTATAATTTTATACCTGAATTTTATTTATACTTTGAAATGCTTGTTCAGTATTTTTTTCCCAGTCATAACTAAATAACTAACTAAAACAGAGCCTTTCAATTTAGAATGTTATCATGATTGGGTTATATGCCAAGAACTTAAATCCTCATATAAATATGATATTTCTTGCCAGCAGAAGGAGGTGCAGGACAGAAGAAAAGGTGTTGAAGGTGAAAAGTGAGGGAGGGGAAAGAACGAATAGGATTGAAATCAATAGAGTGAGAGGAAGTTGGACAAGCGCCAATTCTGCTGAAGTCACAAGAGACACTCATTGATTTCCTGGGCAATTGGATCAGACCCATTGTCTGATGCTACTGCATTTTTTATTTTTAGTAAGTGGGAGTTATAGCCAAATTTTCAAACTGATAAATTTGATATCTTCTCATTTTCTGAAACTCCTTGGTTTGTCCCAGTGCATAATTCAGGCCTTCTGACTAGCTGCCCTCCTAGCATATAGCAAATTTTGGGTTTATATATAGCCTCACTGAAGGCTGTTGGGAAGGAAAGCAACTACGCATTTCCAAGTAGTCTTCTCCTGCATGTATTGTTCTTGCAGCTATTGATCACTATTGCCTTGCAGGTGTTTGGTTGCTACACCAGTTGGCACTGAGGAAAGGGCTACAATTCTTATCCCATTTTCCCAAGTCAGAATAGCTGGGATTGAGGGTACCAGGGCCCACTTAGAATATAGAAATGCTTTGTTGGAGTATTTCAAGTCTGTAGTACATGGTGTGAAAATGGGATATCTGGTTCAGTTAAGATGCAGCATAATATTCCTAATTTGAAATTTCTAAGTCTACACAAAATTGTCTTATTTATTTATTTATTTTAAATGGCATTTGCCATTATTTACAATTTTTACTTTCAGGTCTCATTTTTCTTAACTTCCTCTGCCAAAAATGCTTTATTTAAAACTTCATTCTCCCATGCTCTCTCCACATCTGCAGTACTGCATCTTTCCTTTGAACCAATGCAGAAAGTTGCATTTCTTACATTCCAGATTGGACAAAGAGCAGACATTATAATCTTATCTCCACGTGTAAGGATTTTCTTCTGTTTTTGTTTTTATTTTTTTACCCAAATTTATGATGTTCTTTTTTCCTTTAGGTATTTTAAAAAATATTTATCAACATTTATGGATCAAGTGGAATGTTAATAAGCCTATTATGACTTAGTTACTACTTAGTTCCATTGATTTCAGCAGGACTTCTTATCTGAATAAGGGCTATTGAACTTTGAGCCTTTTTCAGGAAGGTTATCTTCAAAACAGAAGGGCGAGACATACTATAACTTTATATATAGAGGGAAATGTAATGCCTCTAAGAAGCCTTTAATGGGACCTCAGATGCTGCAAACAACAATGTAGAGGATTGACTATGCAATGGAAAGATGCTTCTGTGCTGCAGGCTCAGTGAGTCCTAGATGAAGTCTATTGTGGATACACTAATTATTAAAATTATTTACCAAGCTTTCTCTGTAGTGGACACTACTCTATGGAATGTGACAGGAGACACAAATCCACAACTATAATAGTTGTGTAAAACTCTAGTGTTTGGTACATTTCAAAATAAGAAAGACAATAATTCTGCACATGTGTAGGTTCAGAGGATGAATTGAATATGAAAGGAAAGATGTGAACTCAGTGAGCTATGAAGATGTGTGACTGTCTATAAATTTATTATGTGTATCCTTTAGCCTACAGTAGTTTGATCAAATGAATAATATACTTGTGAATCAGATAACTAGATTATCTGTGTTATCAATGGAAATTTTAAATCTCATCTAAAGGAATAAACTCTTTCACCCAATCTAGGTCCTATTTTATTCAAGCAGCATTACTCAGAGAATACAGAATCAGAGGTGCATACACAGAAGAGATTTCATATGTGGCTCCTATTTGTATCTATTTTTCACAGCAAGAAAATTGCTTGTTTTGTATGACTAGTAATTTGGTTTTACTCACACAACCATTTCTGTAAATAGGAGCTGAAATTCTGTCCCAGTTGGGAAGTTTCTGAGTATCTATTGTCAGCTGCTGAATATTTTGAACTATGACTGATGTTGTGGCATCTCTTCAGCATATGAGAGCAACTCATTGCCTCATAACAAAGGGCTTTAACCAGAAAAAAAAAAAATCAACATGTTAGCTTGATAGTTAAAACTGTCTCTAGGGCAGTGAAAGACAGAGACTTAAATTGTCTCAGGAAACAGAATAACTTTACTGTGAACACACTCTGACATTTTGCCTCCTTTGTAAGAGAAGCCTGGCCTTAGCTGCAACCACCATATTCTGCGTAGAATTTGGATGTGTTTGGGTGCATGAGGGCAGTGACTGTTCATCAAGCAGACATACATAAATATTTTAATTTCCAAGGACAATGATAACAACAGCCTGAGACAAACTGAAAACACAGAACTGTAGGCTTGCAGGAGATTTTTCAGGTAAAAAAATGCAACATGGTATATGATTTAAAACAGCTCAAGGTATAGATGTCTAGCATGCATCTACAGGGAAATTTTTAATGACAATATTATATTGTTTTTCAAGCATTACTAAATGTGATTTTTATTTTAAAAAACTGTGCATGTGAAGAAATGTAGTTTTGGATATTAAAGAGTCTGAGGTGAAATAACAAGTTCTTATAAAGAAGTAGCTCCAGTCCAGTGGAGTGCAGCTGAGAAGGGATTTTCAGCATTTCAATGGATATAGAGTCTTCCTGTTTACCTTTATATCTCAATTTATCAGCTTAGATTCCATACAAGATTTTAAGAGGTTGTGTTCTTCACAGTTGATTCACTAATAGCCTAGCTAACTAAACAGATCTCTTCTACGAGAGTTATGTTTCGTTGCTGAGCTCTATGCATGAATATTTGTAGGGATTATATGGTTTACCATGAATATACTCATTTAGGCAAGCTAGGACTACAACCCATTCATTCTAGCAGTTATAGGAAATACACAAATGTTATATAGTTTAATTTAGTTGATTAAAATTCTTTAGGTCTCAAGTTCTCAGAACTGTAACTTTCAGTGAAAAAAGATAATTTTTCTCTTCATTAGCTGGGAGCAATATTGCGACATAAAGCCTGGTTTTAGCCTTTTTTGCAATTGTCTACATCTTACAGTATGTTTACACAAACAATCTATTAATTATTTGACTTAGAATTATTGTTCATATTGTAAAACTCGTAGTTTTTCAATAGTTTCCATTTTACTCATACTCAGAAGAGCCTTCAATTAATTGCAAGAAGTTCTTCCTTAGAAGAGCAATTAATGCTGCAAGGTGCATATGTGCCATGCTTTCTAGAATATCTTGTTTTGTAGGATCTCTGACAAAGCCCTGGTATTAATCTTATGATAGATACAGCCAAGCTCAGCTTCATGTGCTCTTTGTATTTCAGTGAATATGGAGAAATGTTTTCCCCCAGGAGGCCAATATTTGAGGTCAATACTCATCCTCTTGGAAATTGTCTTATTCATCTCAGCAAAGACCAATATTTCATCACTGGATTGATAAGATTAAATTCATCTGGTCTAACTTTAGCCTATGTTGTATCAAATGTACATATCCTTATTTCTAATATTATTTTCCATAAATTGATTGCAATATTCTTGGATAGCTAAGTTATGATACAACAGTGAAGAAATTTAATCCTGCTATGCAGTATATTTTATATGTTATGGTGCAGTGCAAAGTTAGTATAAAACATAAGTTATTGTAACTTGATTTTAGTGAATCTGAATTAATGTTGAGTACTTCAAATTAAAATTTTGTCCACACTGTTGAGACATTACATCTCACCTTGTACATCCACACATGTAATCACTCAACAATCACAAGGAAATAACTCAAATTTTTATTAATCCTAAAGACTGAGAGTACCTTCGGTGTACTAAAGTTGGGACATAAAAAAAAGCTTAGAAAAATGAAATAAACAGAGATGCAGAAGTTTTTTAGAACTGATCATGAGTTGTATACATGTATTTTCACTCCATTAACTTAATGAGTGATGAATGCTGCCATGTACTCAGAAAGTGAAGAATTTTAAAATCACATTTAAATAAAGGAAGTTCAGGATTTTACTAATTCTTGAAGAATTAACAAAACAAACAAAGAAACAAACAAACAAGCAACAAAAACCAAAACAAACCCATGGGTGGAAATGCTGCTGTTATCCAAAGAATCCTTATACAGAAATCAGAAGCTATGTAACCTTTCTGTACTCCAGAAATTCCTTTCTGTATGACCCTGTGTGTTTTGGAAAAATCCTATTTTCAGTATGTCTGTTGCAATCAGAAAGTACCAGAAATCATTCTTGTCATTCAGATGGACGAAAGTAAGAAGAAACAATATTTGCATATAACCACACCTTTCCCAAGCCTCTTGCTTTTAATCTACTTTAACTAAACCTTGAGGGTTTTTTTACATTTGCTTTTCTTATTAAACAGAAAAATAACAGAGTAAACACACTACAAAATATTGAATTGTCCTTTAGCAAAAAATAATATGATGTTATTTGATGGAATCAAGTGATTTATCTATAATTTCTCATCCCATTATGTCTCTCTCTTTTAATTAAATAGGCTCCCTGCATGACTTTAATAAATGAGCATTTAACTATTTTTTTTTTCACCTACAGCCTTTGCAATCAAAGCTCTTTTAAAAAGACAAACTCTCACTTCCTGAAAAGAACTACAGCTTAATAGAGGAATATGGTTGCTGTTGTATCACATATTGTGCAGCAGTTTCAGTAGTGAAAGAATAGGATTGGGAATGCACATAGCAAATTAGATTGATGTGTTGTCCTCGACATACTGGCATTTTCATTTTTGAGGCCTACCAAGTCCAAAACAAAACCATTTTTTATACTTGTTCAAAATCTCTAGAGAAATGACTTCAGGTGGTCTCAGCCCAGTTTTTCATGTACAAGAGGACACATCAAAAAGCTGTCTTGGTTGACAGTAATTCATCACTTTCGTCTGTAGAAAGTCATGGGATTACAAGCATGGAGAAAAAAAGTACTGCTAACCACAATATTTTTCCTGCCAACTGTATGTCTCTGTCCCATTTTGTACAAATACATGAGCAGGCACATCAAGGGAGGCAATGTAGAGCTTGTCTTCATGATTATCAGGGATTGTTTTTTATTTCACCTTTCCTACACCTTGTCTCTGACTGTATCTAAATATAATTAAGCAAAGTCTTAAAGTATGGAAGGCAAAACTACAGGAGCTATAACTTTAGAAGAGCAGATAATGAAAAATGTAAGTCACTAAAGAACACTGAAGAGATGTTACAAATGCAATCAAGCAGCATGTCACTGTGTATACTTTAATTCCTTTTATCTCCTAAAATGACCTTGGGAAAATTAGAACACTTGAAAATGTTGCATCTTCAATAAGTTTCTCCCTCAAGATTAATAAATGAAACAAATTATTACATTCAAGTATAAAGACGTCTCTGAGGAATACCTATTTGAAGAACACTATTCAGCTTTTAATGGTCACACCACAAAATTGTTTTGAATGGCTGTTTTTATAATTTTTACTCTTTCAGTCCTCTAGAACTCATTCTATATAACTCCAGTGAGGAGTCGCTACAATATGCAAGTTTTGGGAGTGTGAATTCCTTTTGTCAATTTTGTATTCTTCCTTTGGGACATACAAGTGACTAGAATAGACAAAAGTGAGGCAATATAACAATTCGTTATCTATCTGTTGGAGAAAATGAGCTCAACTGTTAATAACACAGCAAATGTTTAGAAAAAAGAAGTATTCTATAGCAAGCCATTGAAAATATTCTAACAGAATCTAAGTTTAGAAACAGTGCAATCCTCTTCTGAAGTATTTGACTATGTGTAGAATGAAGTAATTAATATCCTATTTACTAAACATTGTTTCCAATAATCATGATACAAGCAGACATCCTGAATCATATAATTAAATCCCAGAATTTGAGGTTGCTCAAAAGCTTATCACCAAATATACAATTTGCATGTTAGATAGGAAAGAATTTTCTAGGTTTAGTGTGCAACAGGCACTGACAGAAAAAATAGATGCTCTTCAAATAGCTATAATTTGAAGGGTCTGTACCATGTGACTCTCATTATTATTATTGTTAATGTGAAATTTGTATGTACATTAAAAAAAAAAAAAAAAAAAGAATCCCCAGTTTTTCTGGTTACTGGATATTCTGTGATAGTAAGAAAATCCAAAGGATCCACTTCTTGCCATAATATAGTAAATTAATATTTTTCTTAGGTTTCCATACACAACATTAATAGACATATATGTTAGTGTATTTTGCACAAATTATTATAGTAGAGACATTTTCAATAAATCCAGTGCTATTACACTCTTATCACTTAGACTGTTTAGATGTGATCATGAGCCCGAGAGACCCATCAATTCTGTTTGCAGCTGACTTTGATTGACAGAATTCTCAAGTCAGTCACAATTTCTAAACAATTTGACTTTAACTGATTTTCATGAGCTACATGAAGAGCTTGTACTTTGGAGTAAAACAATAATATTAGAGATACACACAAACCACACAGTCCTGATACTGCTGCAATTGCTTTGGAAAACCCATAATAATCAGGTTTAAAACAATCTATGTCTTCATAGGGATACTGGGTGGCTAAATGTTAGCTCTTTTTTGCTAATTATTATTAAAATTATTATAGTTAATTATTATTAGTAATAACCAATATGATCTGTATTGAAAGTAACCTCCTAGCTTGTCTCTACCCTTGGGTAGTATTTACTATACTTAAAATTTTAAGTACCTAAAACATTAATATGTTTTCTGTGCTCTGATTTCCTTTGCAGTCCACAGATAACATATTATACTGCTGTAAATGAATCTGTAGAGTACTGCACTGCTTTGAGTAGCAAATAAAGGCCAGGAGTAAGAGGGCAAAGAATGGTCTAAATTAAGTTGTCTTTATTGCTGAAACCTGTGTGGTTGTATAATTCACCCAAAAATCTCTAGTAGAAATTCTGTTACTTACATTCATAAAAGAAGGCACCTGGACTCTGCCTGGGTTCGTTTATTCTAGTTTCTAAATACTGTTCTAAAAAACATCTCTTATTTCTCAAAAACCCTCAAACCAAATACTGAAAAAAACCCCAGTAAGTTATTCACAACTAAAAAAAATAAACATTTTCAAAAAAGATATTTTCTGCATGAAGTTAATACAACAAAGAGATGCCCACACCTGCTGTATAAAAAAATGTACTATTCTCAGATAGACAGTATGTTTCCCTAAGCTGACATCCTAAATTTACTATCTGTAATAGTAAAAAATTATTAATATTATTAATATTATTGATATTATTTATATTAATTGTTGTGACTTATTTTGTTTGATGTCTATATTTCAGTACAGTTGGACTATAAGCAAGGAGTTTTAAGAAGAAAAAAGAAACCAAGCAAGACTAATAGCTTCTTTTTTTCTATGTCGATCAAAATACATTTTGTCTTATGAGGTATGGTCTTCCACGACAGTAATCATACACTGTTGTTGCATGAATGGGCATACTATCGGGTATTTTAAACTGAAAATCCCCATATAAGAATAAGATATGAAAACTAAGAGGCTAGAACAGTGGGAGGGGTGATACAATATTTTTAAGTGAAGAAACCAATTCTATAATCTGACTTCTAATTAAAATATCCAGTCCCCTTCCCAACTGGTTTACACAAAGAGTTCTTCACAAATAGGGCATCTCTACTGCAGCTGTACTGCTATATACACTTTTCAAATATCTTTAACTTAGTTTTCCAGTGGAAAAAATAAAATGGAACGGTTGATTTCTGATCAAGATCTTGTTCCACAGGTTCAGCAGATTGTAGTTTTTTGCAGGACTTTTCAGAATTAATTTAGCAACATTCTCCAGGTGTGGTGGTGTGCAATTGGTTTTATTTGTTTTATATGAGTTTAAACACATTTTTATGTAATAGTTCGTTCCTTGTACCCCCCCATATTGTGTAATGGTTTCAACTTGTTTACAGTTAAGAGATCTCTGTTCGTTTTATGTCAATCATCCCTTCCCCCTTGTCCCAAGTTGTCAATCCCCTCTCTCTCCCCTTGGGTGCCCTGTCTATCACTCCAGGACCCTTCCCTGGCTTCTGGAAAGCTCCAGGGAGGGCATCGAGTGATAGGCTGGGACCCTGGAAATCCCCTCCCTCCATTTTGTTATTGGTTCCCTGTTGTGAAGTTTACACCCCCAGCTGAGCCCATCTTTTATGTAATTGGCTGACCGGTTGTCGCCACCCCTGTTTACACCCTCCCTTATAAGCTCTTGCACGGCTGCTCTCTGCGCTCTTCTGGGCAGCAGGTGCAGAGGTGCAGAGCTCCGTGCTCCCCCTACAATAAACCAGCTTATACCCTGTACAGAAGAGTCGGCCCTTCCTTTCGCTGCCGTGGTCGCGTTCAACATCTACCGCCTGTTGCTGTGTGGGGGAAAAGACCCCACTGGGAGGAGGTGGCTTGCGTGGCTTGCTGCCCCGACCTTCGACATTGCTGCAGTGCCAAGGGAACTGAGCTAGCCTGCAGTAGCGCTGGTCAGCGCTCACTCGTAGAAAGGCACTGCGACATCCAGGGATGGAAATTAGAAAGGAAGAGTCTTTTTGGTTCAAGAAGTTAAAATTATGCTTCATGACTATCAAAGAGAATTGATATGAATTATCCAGTTGCAAAATTTGGCCCATGGGGGAGAAAAGGCTTATGAGTCATTTGAGTAATAACTCTCTTGAGGCTTGTAGCCACACAGAGGATGCAATGTCTGAGTGACCTGAATCAATATATTTCATTGTGCCTTTTTATTTTGTTCTTATAAAAGATGAAATACATGTTGACAGAAAACCAGACCTCATGTCATATAAAATACAATCTTGATTTAAAAAAAAAGGAATGATTGAATGATAATACTACACCATACCACAGTTTAAAGCCCTGAAATATCGCAAAAATCTGACCTCAAGAGCACTTTGTCTCAACAGGCAAGAAATAAGGCAAAAATGTCAAGAGCCCGAGGTGAATGAATTGAATGCTCCTAATAAAAGCCAAACATTAAAAGGAAATATACCTTCAAATTATTTGGCCCTTCAGCCAAATTTCTTGAAGAAAACCCAGTGCACATGAAACTCCCTTGCTACAGCTGGGCAACTTGTCCAGAAGAATGCTGTGAAGGACAGTACCAAAATTCTTACTAAAATCCAGATAAGAATTCATCTACTACTCTCTGTGAGCCTGGTCCAATCCTGTTCAGGATCTTCATTAATGATCTGGATGATGGACAGAATGTACTGCCAGAAAGTTTGCTGATGACACCAAACTTGGAGAAGTGGCTCCCGTGCTAGGTTATACTGGCATCCAGAAAGATGACAATAGGTTGGAGAAATGGGCTGACAGGAAACTCATGAAGTTGAACAAGAAATGCAAAATCCTGCACCTGGTGGGGAAGGGGAACAACCTCAGGCACCATACTTTGTTGGGCAGGGGTCTAGAAAGGAGATTTGTAGAAAATATATTTAGGGAGGTGTATAGTTGAACAGGAGCCAGCACTGTGCCCTTGCCATAAAGAAGACTGATAATGTCTGAGGCTGCAATAAGCGAAGTATTTGCAGCAGGCTGCGGGAAGTGGTTCTTCCACTCTACTCAGCACTGATGGGGTGACACCTGAAGTACTGTACCAGGACTAGACTGCTATGAACATACTAGAGAGAGTTCAAGGAAGGGCCACAAAGATGACAAAGGTGCTGAAGCAACTATTTTATGAGGAAACACTGAAAGAGTTGGAGCTATTTAGCCTCGGAGAGAAGGCTCAGGGAGATTTGGTATATAAATACTTAAAGGGAAGGTGCAGATAGGACAGAGCCAGACTCTTCCCAGCAGTGCTCAGTGACAGGAATGGACACAATTAATATAAACTGAATCATAGGATGTTCCTTCTGAACATCAGGAAATACTTTTCACTATGAGGGTGACTGAGCACTGAAACAGGTTACCCAGAGAAGTTATGGAGTTGCCAGTCTTGGAGATATTTCAAAGCTCTTTAGATACTGTCCTGGCAGACTGGCATTAGGTGGCCTTGCTTGAGCATGGTGGCTAAGCCAGATGGCTTCCAGAGATTCCTTCTCCCTCAGCCTTTTCTGTGATTAAATGAAAATACTTCGTGATTTATCTCTTTTTGTACATCAGGCAAATGAATGACTGTGAGATTTTCCTCTGCACCCTCTTAATTCTCTAGGACAAAATTTCTTTAGGCATTTAACCTCAGTTATAAAATGCCTTTAAGCACTTGGTTTACCAACACATATGCCTCTTAGAATTATTTCAGAGATGCCTTGAATCTTGCAATTGATATTCTTATAAGATTTTAGGAACCAAAAAAGAGCTCTTCAAAGCTAAGCCAGCACTTTAATGTGAGTGGAATTAAAGAACACAGGTTCTGGTCACATCTACTTAATTCTGAGCAAGTATGTTATTGCAGTCTGTAGAAGCTGAAAACAGTAGAGGACATTTGAAAGGCCTGGCAAATTACAGTTGTGCTAACCTCCTTGGTAACAGATACTGCATAGCTCCTGGAAGATAAATAAGCAATCAATATGATTTAACTGCACAGTTGGAAATATTGTCAAAACATGTCTTAACATGGATCACTGTGAAAAGAAATGTGTTGCTGAAAATACCTCTCAGAATTTAGCCTAATCTCTTGTTTGAAGCCTATGCCTTTTGAAGAACAGAGCATGCAGAAGAGAAGGGAGCCTCTCTATAGTGCTGACATTTTTTTGTATTCCTATAAATATGTTGAAACATTCAGCACAAGGTATGAATGAAGATGACTTCTGAGCAACTGGTGCTTATCTTACAGTCACATCAGCCTAGGAACCTGTATGGAGTCAAGTCACTAAAGGCCATAGTAAAAAAAATTAAAAAATTATCAGCAGCATAGTCTTACCATAATTTTTCATCTCAAAAATATTTTCTTGGAAGTGATGCTGATCTAGAAGTCAAATAGACTAAATTACCTAAAAAGGTATGTTTTTTCATTTCAAATATAATCAAGAGACCAGCTAAAATCAGAAATTTTCTTTCAACTTAAAAAGGGAGATCGCTTTCAAAAATTGCACTGCTGTCAAAATACCTGACTGGTATTTATATTTTTAGGACAACCACAGTTTAACTAACTGAATCTACTTGTTCCTTGGAATCTTTCTTTTCATTTGGGTGATATTTTCACACCAATATGAAAGAAAACCAAAAGAAAATACAGTGGAAAAAAACCCCTGCTTCTACCTCAGAAGACTGTCCACAGTCTCAGGGGATGGTATTTCAAGTGAACACAAATATTGGTGTATATCTTCTAATGTTCGACCCATTTCTAATTTTTAATGTGTTATTTCACTTTCAAATGTATTTTATCACTATCTGAAAGAAGACCTTGATTTCCTTTAAACACCTTTCATTTATTATCAAATGCATTTTTTCATTAACAAATACTTCTTGAATATTATAGACAAATACTAGCTATGTCAGAACGTCTTTGTATAGACAGTATTTACTGCAAAGCATTTAGTTTTGACTGTCTTTCCTCTTAAAAAAACTATAGATCAAAAGTATGTACCTTAATGTTTCTTGGGCTGCACATTTCCAAAAGTTTGTTGTTCATTTACTCCTATGTCATCACCTGGTTTTCCTTGCTGTTCAGTGACTTGGCAATAGTTCCATAATTTTTTACAATGATGAAAAACTCACATATTGAATATTTTGCATCACTACTGTGAATTCAACAACAAAAAGAAATGTTTTAAATATTTTGCTTGACACAGAGACCTTATAAAAAATAGGAAACTGCAAAGAAATACTCAGGCATCTAGCAGCACTTAGCATACAAATTTTAGTAGTCTGCTGCTCCTAAGATTTTCACTTCACAAATCCTCACTCCTAAAGATAAGTAATTCATTGGTGAAAGAATTAATGATCTCTCTTGTTTTTCCTTTTTTTTCCCTGTGGTAGCACATAATAAATAACTTTTTTTATTTACATAATTCCCATGCTGGTCCAATTAAAACATCAGATTTACATCTGGGATGTCATTTCTGATTACTCATTCTGCACTAATTGGATTTCAGAGCCCTCTATTGGTCAATCACTTTTTCCTTGTGTCATCTTCTGAGAAGCCTTTAATATGTGATTCCCCAGTTGGTCAAAAAAATCGAAATGGTTTCTTTAAATTGCCATTGTAGCAAAAAAGAAATCTAAAAGTTGAGACAAGAGAAAACTTTGGTCTACTTCATGAAATATTGTTGCAGAAAATTTTATTTTCCTCTTTTTACCCTTTCTGAAGATACAAAAAAGAGGAAAATAAATAGACTATCTAGTTTGTGATACTAGATTCATCTTACATATTTTCAACAACGTGATTCTGTTCACGTGTGCTGCAGTGAACATAGCTGGTGTTACAGCTGGTATAGAGTCACAGAGTTTGGGGGTGTTTTGGCCATTGTTGGGTTCGTTTGCTTTTTTTTTTTTTTAATTGACACTAGAAAAATTACTAGGCTCTCATTGTCTAAGAAACTTAAGTTCCTTGGTGATTAAGAAGCCATTTAAGATATATTTATCATTCTGCAGTTTAACAAATTTACAGTATTAAGATTTTGCATGACTTCATCCCGTGAAACTTGTGCCAGAAAGTCGAAACCTATTAGCATTTGCTTCTGTCAAGAATAAGCCATTATGAATTTGCTCATTGCTAATGCAATATGCTCGGCTTCTAGGATATTACTGTTCTGGCTTCTATGACTAGGAGCTGTCTGTTTTATGCTCTCAGCAAGCCAAATTTTCAAGTCCTTACTCTAGCACAGAGTGCATCACAGCCGCTGGGAGATTTTACAAAATGCCAACTTCAAGATTTATACAGCAGTATTGCTCACTTCAAAAGATTTAAATTTCAACTCAGATGCAGGTATATAGGTACTATTGATCTAGTATGTGGATATTGCTTATCTGACATTAGAGTTTGATAATGACTGTCTGCTTCTGAAATCCAGGCCATCCACAGATATAAAGTTTACAGATTCTTACATTACAATCTGATAGGATGGGTCTTAGTGAAGCTTCCTGAATTCATCTAAGTAAACAGATGGTTATCTATACATTACTGCCATAGTAATCAACTTTTAAAATCAGTAAATCTGGTTCTCTCCAGTGAGCATTATGGTCTAGTCATTTTTCTGTGTTCTGATAAAACACAGAGATGGTGTCTTCTGGTAAATACCTTAAAAGTATAACTAGGCCGTTTTTTTAAATCTAATCCTATTTGGGTCAGATTAATCAGCAAATCTATTACAGAATGTTTAAGAAATGTATGTTTATGTAGATAGTTTAATCTAATGTGCTTGAAGACAAAATCTGACAATGTTTCTAGCAGGTTTTTAGACATAAATTATTTTAAAGAGAAAAAATGTTACAAAATATTAGTCTCATGGTGAAAAGATTGGAAGTTAAGGCTAAGGATAAATGACCAGCTTTCATACAAGAAATTTTACCTGAGTACTTTCTGCTGTGAATTTTTACTGCATTCATAAATTAGCTGAGGGAAAAAAAAAAAAACCCAACAAAAACAACAACAACAAAAAAGCCACAAGAACAGAACAACAGAAAAAAAACAACTGCCATTAACCCTGTCAATAGTGAGATAATAAAGTGGATATACAGCAGGATCAACACAGTAGGTCCTGTGTGGATTGGTGATCCTTTCTTGTCTTTCTCACTTTTCTACCTTCATTTCTCTCGTTTTTGTCTTGGCAAAGTGCAGCTGTCATATTCTACCCCTTACTCTGTACTGAGGTTTGTTGTGAGGACCAGGGGCTTGTTGAAGAGTGTTGTAAAAATTAAGGGCTTGTTAGCTTGAGACTAAACAGTGGGCTGTTTGCTGGAGTTAAAGCAACTATATAGTAAGAACACAGAAATTCCCTGACCCATGGACTCATGTCTTTGTTCAGCCTGATGAGAATTTATAATGAATCCTTGTAATGGTTTTAATTTAATAAAACCGGGCAGAAACACTAATTAATGTAGGGGTTTTAGTGTTAATATTTTTGTGGGAGGGAAAGATCAGGAGAAAAAATAAACAAGGCAGGCTTAAGCTTAAAAATGAACAAACATAGTTTTATTAACATATATTAAAACACTGAGAAAAGAAAAAAAGTTGAGAAACAAGAAAAACTTAAACAGAATGATACCTTAAAACACGCTTCTTTCCTCTTTACAAACTATTAACTTTCTTATTGAACAACATAGAAAAACACAACTTAGGATTTTCAGTCAGTTTCACCACTTAGACATAACTAATCATCACTTAGGAGAAGAGTCCTTCTAAGATCTTTTTATGAAGATGTTTGCTACAAGGCAAAATAGTCCAGTCTCTCAATGTCACACATCTGCTGCCGCCCAGAGTTTTCGCAGACTGTGATGTTTTATCCACAGAGCTTCTCAGTGTATCTGGGGTATTATTTATGAATACTTCTTCTGATCTAAAATTATCATTGTCTCAAAAGGTTGAGACCTCCTTTTGACCCAGGAGCGGGGGTTTCAAAGTTCTCAAATAAATCTCTATTACACCAGTCCTTAATTTTGATTAGAATAGCATTCTACCCAAATAATACTAAGATGCTGCAAAGAACAGTTAATTTCTTCATAATTTACCTTAGAAAAGTCCAGTTAAAAATGTCCATTTCTTCAATCCTCTTCCAATATTATTAGTTCTTTCACTTCTCATCTAACTGACTTCATGCAGTACCTGTTCCATGTACTTTCTGGTTTTTTCTCTTTCTTCTTTCTCTCGAGGAAGATTTGTGCTTTAAAAGTTCTGTGTCGCTTAAGAAAGCGTTAAAATCTGTCCAGGCTTGCAAAGGCCACATCCACACATCGAGCTGCAGGGCTGAAGAAAACAAAAATGCAAGGCCGTGCTGGTAGAAGAAACTGGCAAATGTCCTTTTTTTCCACCCTTCGGTCTCATCCAGGGCGGTCCAGCTCGGAGCTATCACTAAGCTGTAAAAAGGCTTCACCCGGTCTGGTCTCATGCAGGCAGCAGTTCTCAGAGGGCCCGGCCCAGCCGGCAATGGGGGGCCCAGCCTGGGCTCCCCCCACTCTCCATGCGGGCAGCAGCTGCTGAGAGCCCGGCCAGGCCCGGCCCGGCCGCCCAGAGGGGCAGCAGAGCTCGACCCAGGCTGGGCCTGGCCCGACTACGCTGTTACCTCATGGCAGATCACCGAAGCAACAGTGGGCGGTCAGCAGCAGATTAGTTTTAAATGTTCCTTCCAAAGTTGCACTGACACTTTTCATTGGTCAACTTAGCTGCCAATATCCCAGCCTGCTTTTTGATAGGTCCTTGTCCTCTTCCCCTCAACCCACACTGCGGTTAGGGCAGGGAAAAAACATTTTACATTTCTCTATATCTAGAAAACAAAATTGTGCCAACCCATGATAACCCTCTAATGAGTGGATTTTGACAAATGTCCCTTCAAAACCAAACTATCCTATGATTTAGAAAGGAAATTCTGAAGTGGTAAAGGCAAACTGCAGAGGAGTAATTAACTGTTGATTTATGGAATCAAGACAACTGTAGAGGACAGAATAATAGGTTGTTTTTCCCCCCCAATTACTATGTGTTACCATACAAGAAGACCAAAACATTACAACCTGTAAGCAATTAGAAACATCACATTGGTGTTCATTACACTTTGCTGTGTCTCTTGCTCCCTCTCTCTCTCTCAGAGCCCTGGCTCTGTTTTTGCCTTGGCTAGCTTGAGAGAGAAACCACAGCTGGAAGGATTTTTCCCTCAGGGTCCCAAAGATCCCAGAACGGCTGGAACCTTTTCCTTTAGAGAGAGCAGGCCCCCGTCAATGGCAAAAGGAAAGAGTCTGCCCTTGGTCCGTGGGGAATCATGGCTTTATTCAGTCTTTCTCCTGTGGTCCTGGCCCCACGGCGTGCGGGGAGTCCCGTGCCCGTCCCAAGAGAGACCCACTTCCTTCTCCTGGCTTTTATCTAGGGGGAAGGTGCTAGAGGCAGAGACAAGCCACTACCCAATCAGGGATAATGTGGGAGTGGAAGAGAGTTGGATTACATTCCAGTGTGGGAGAATGAGAGGAGAAAAGGAGCAGGGAAAAATTTTGGGATGATACATTTTCCAGGGGAACAGGGGGGTACAGAAGAAACCATTACAAAGCCCAATACAAAAATGAAATACAGTATAAACCCAAATAATGCACAACAACAACACTTGTTCACTAATTATGGAAAATATTGAGTAAACCACAAGATAGGTACTGATTTTTCAGTGGGGCAACTGAGATCTTGTCAGAGAGCTCTCCTTGCTCTCTCACTCTCCCAAGGCTACACACATTCAGAGAGTTAATGCCTATGTGTTAATCCTCACTGACTTCTAAACATGTATGGCCAATACAGGATGGGTCGTCTCCGGATTTTTATATTTGACAAGGCTGCATAATCACTCTAGTTTCTAATTTTCAGAGCTTCTGCCTTAGCTGCAGCTTCTTTTCAATATGCTATCAACATTCTGTATCTGCAGAAAAGATTTTCCATGGCTACCACTATAATCTAAGCAAGTTTAGAAGTAATTTAAAAACATTCTATTAAGTCAAATGCTTTAAAATACCTCCTTTAGTATCTCTTTTCCTCCAGAGATCGAATACTAGGCTAAGTGGGCCTTTTCGTATCAAGTTTACCTAAAATTAGCTAGATGACTAACAAAACAAAACAAAAAAATCCATACTTTCTATCTACGTCAGTACTTTGGAGTAACTTGGCCCTTTCAGCATATGATATATACGATGTAGTAATAATGTATTTTGGCTCAGCTTATGTTCTCATTTAACAGATACTCCTTTCAGTTTGGATCATTAGTTTCATATCTCCTACAGACTGTTTCCAGAATATTGTAAATGTTTTGAGCATGCCAGACCTCATCATATTAAAATAAAATTAAAGAAGAATGAAAATAGGAAAACTTAAATTAGACATAGCCATCATAAACTGTCAGCTTTTCCCTAACTGCTATAGTTATAATGTACAATATCATCATTGACTTAACAAATTCCCAAGCTTTTTTGCCTTACTTGCCAGTGAAAGCAACTCATGTTAATTAGAAGTTTCAGCTACGTTTTTCTTTTTTGGTGGATTACTTTCTTTTCCATGTCTTCTTTTTTATTGGGATTTTAAGTATTGGTAAAAACATTAACCACTAAAAAATCAGTGTTTAGTTAGTACATTAACATTTTTAAGTGAATAAAAGTAATGCAAACTTAGTATCTGGGAAAAAAAAAAAAGTAACACATTCTAAGACAAAAAAGGTGCAACTGTAACTTTTTTTAGGTTTTTCAAAGAGGTGAAAATAGAAAAATTGAGAAAACACTTTTCATGAAAATAAACTTAAAAAAAATCATGATTGGAGAATGAGGATATGTTTAGATTATCTGTGGATATATTTTCATTAGTGATGAGTAGATTTTAATAATCTTATTTTATTAAAGTTTAGAATTTGAAGTCCTATGAAGTGGGTTTTGTGGTGAGCTTACTTTAAATAAAATTTCTGTTAAAGTCAAAGTTGAGAAAGGGTTTCATTTCTATTGCAGTTTGAGCGTCTTTTTCTATATACTCTATTAATACAATAAATGAAAACACAGAAGTGCATCTTGCCCCTGAGAGCTGTCTTCCCCAAGAATTTCAAGAGACTATTTCAAGGTAACATTTTAATACACTTAATTTCTTTTCCTATTTTTTTCCCCAGAATAAAATTATATAGACCGATCTGTGGTAAGCTGGAAGATGATCAAGTTCCATACTAAAGAGTCATTAAGTCAATAATCAGTTTCAAGCTCATTTTAAGTTTTTCCTAAACAAAATTAGCCTGAATTTCAGTCTAGTAAAGAGAACATAAAATAAGTAGGTTTTCTTTGGCTTTGGGAATTTTACTGCAGACATCTGGCATAATTGTTGAATAGTCGTTAATGGTCTTTTGAAAGATACTCACTAAACACATTTATTGAAATATTTTCCCTGGGAATGGCAGGTCTGGGAAAGGAAGTCTTCTCTGGGACCTTGGATGGCACCCACAGAGACCTCCTAGCACTGAGCACCCTCACATCAACCCAATGTGAATGTGTTTTTGCTTAATGTCCTTAAGTAATCCTTCAGCTTTTTCATATTTTAGTACTCCACTTGGGTGGAGTAACACCATCTGCTGCTGCCCCTGAATAAGAAGCTTCGATGTGTGAGATCTCCTGAGATTAGCTTGTGGCGGCAGCACTTCTGTTAGAGGGTAGAAATGAGCCAAGACATACACTTCCTGTTTATCATAGCATGAAAAGAATCCTGGTTTATTCACTGACTCTGGTTGCAGCAAGCCCCTACTGTGGGTTTCCCTCACAGCCTCTGACTGCTGGTTATTTCCTGCTAAACTTTGACTGTATGTATTGGTTTGCAGACTCTGACTACAGGCTTTTACCTAGCTAGACTATGACTGCAGGTTCCAACAACAGGCTCCAAGACCCAGACTGACCTCACAGCAGAGATTCTCTCTCCTCAGGATCCTTCTTTATCACAACCCTCTTATTCCTTCTTCCTCAAGGTTTCTCCCCATTCATGAGTTGCCTCTCAATACCTAACCCACTCCCTTTTATCACACTTATCTTTATTGGATACGATTCATCCAATATCACTCAGCTGTGACTCATCAGGGGTGAGGCTGTATTGGATAATTAACACAGCTGTTATTTATCAGGGGCAGGGTCACCTGCATTCCCTTCTCCTACATTAGTTAAGCTGGTTAGAGCATGATGCTGATAATGCCAAGGTTGTGGGTTTGATCACAGTATGGGCCATTCACTATAGAGAAGATCCTTGTTGGTCCAGTACCACTTGGAGTATTCTGTGATTTCATTGTGAGTGCTCACTTTGGGCCGTCATCCTTGTCCATGTAGTAATGATCTCTCCAACATGCACAGTGTAAATAAGAGGTGATAGTTTTGGCCGGTGGTTTTGGATGTGAATTAAATTTTGTCTGAGGTTTTTATCTGAATGAAGTTTTTTTCATGTACCTACATGACACCTTCCCTGAATATAACTGCTGAAATAGAAAAGAGTATTTATGTGGTTTAACCCATTACATATTTCTAGGAGTTACTACATCTATAATTGTAATTACTAGTGTTTGAAGCCACAGAAATTTGCCAAAAGGGCCACCTGAATTATTTTAAGGGCCACCTGATTATTTTAATTATTATGGCTGGTTTTTTTCCTAGTCTATACTAATATCAATATCCTAGTCTATACTAATATCTATACTAATATCAAAGCCTGACACATCCCTGAGTAGCATTTTTTTCTTAAAAAAAAAAAAAAAAAAAAAAAAAAAAAAAATCACTATTTATTCTCACTCTTATTCTCTGTTTTAAACATATTATTTCATTTGGGTGATATCAATGGATATTAGGATCAAAAAATACTTTAAAGTTGTATTATAAGTGATTTTCCAATCATGAAGGAAATCTGTGGTGGGGCTAAAGTTCAGATCCAGATATCAAATTTTACATCCATTTCCAAAATATCTGGTTGTTCCTATTGAATTACACTCAAGCTTTTAACTCTGTGGTCTTGGAAGACTAGACATTATAAGAAGTTACATAGATTAGATGGAATATATTAGAATTTTAAGTAATAAGAAAATGATTCATAAGTAGGATTAGATTTATGGTTCAGACCACCTGCAAATTGCACTCTTCCAGACTCTGTGAGCAAAGACTTGAAGCAT
This sequence comes from Hirundo rustica, assembly GCF_015227805.2. Taxonomy (NCBI): domain Eukaryota; kingdom Metazoa; phylum Chordata; class Aves; order Passeriformes; family Hirundinidae; genus Hirundo; species Hirundo rustica. The sequence goes on from NC_053451.1 coordinate 64,712,633, forward strand.
ACTCTTTGGGTATAAAACTGTTCACATGCAAATGTATATTATTGTAGTCAAGTTGTATGTCAGACGTTATCTTCTTGTAATTAACATTTTTCTAGGCTCAAAGAGTGTTTTGTAGTGATGATATATTTTAAGTGAGAGGAAATGAAAAATAAACTATCTATCTAGGGAAACTATTTTCATTTAGTGCTGAATAAATGGAACATGAAATGCCAGAAGAGATATTGGCCTCAGTGCTCTTTCCATATCCTCAGTTGATTAGAAGTTACCAGGTAACAGAAGATGCCAACACTTTAAAAAAATCAAAGGGCTCTGACACAACAATGGAAATGATTTTTTGAAGAAATAGCTTTTTAACCTTGAAAATCTGTGATGAGAGCACAAGGAGAAATCCCCAAACCAAGACAGATGGCAAATGTAAGTAATAAAAAAATCCCTAAATTCATAGATTTTTCCTTTGCTTATTCATCATAATACACTAATAAATGGCAAAACAATTTTTAAGTTGGCCTTAATGAATAAGACATTAAGAGGAAAAATGGTGGAAAAAGGAAGTCCCTTTCCAGCATTTCAGTTTAAAACACTACATAATAAAAATATGCTTGTATGAAGTTGTTGAAGATAAAGCATGAAAAATCCTATTTCTCATGCATGTTCATAATACCTTGATGTGTTTTCTCAAATCTTAATTTTATATGTACGCACAAAATGTCAGATGAAATGGAGCACTTAATGGTTCTCTTTGAAATGTGCTTGAAAACTCAAAATACAGCCTCTGAGGAAGCATGTTTTTCTGAAAGCCAGAAGTCTGTAAACTGTCAACAGGAATTCTTCAGAGGTTGTCCTTTTTCCCCTCTCGTTTATTAACCACAGTGTGTTTATTAACCAGCTAAGCTGCACCAGCAATATAATTATTAAGGAGGAAAGTAAGGCATCCAAGTCTTAAAAAATAACCACTGGAAGCAGAAGTAATGGAGAAAATGTGGAACAGAAATGAAGACAGTAAAAGTTAGGAAGGAATTAAAGAAAGCGACTAGTAGAATAAACAAGAACAGTTCAGGGCCAATCAACAATTCAAGGACAAGCCTACAAGTATACTTAAAGAACACCCCTTTAGAAGTATATTTCACACACTAGCTTTAGCCCGATGTAATACTGAATTATAACGATTTCCATTCAAATACATCCCTGCATCTACCTGAGTACAAAAGAAAGAAAGGAGTACTGTGATCGTAGAATTTCTGCCACTGCCAATATTTACCTCTTGCAGAGAATAACAGAATTATTTTTTTAAGGGGAAGTAATCTTTCATTTAGAAAAGATTTTATAAAGCATATTAGCTTGTGATAGCCATACAAATTGAAATTATTTTCTTATCGCCGCATGCAGATACAACTGCAGTCAGTTATCTGCTAGTACTAACTCATGTATCTCAACTCTAGTCCGTGGGGGCTTCACCTAAAAATGAGAATGCAATTGCATCTTCGTGTCAATCTTTATTCTGTTATCAGAGATTGCCAAAGAACACCAGGTGTTTTGATGATTTTTGTAGAATAGATGCTTGTCCACTGGGATTTAACTTCTGCTGGTGACTTGTACTTCACCTTTAGAGCAGCTGCCAGATGGTGACCTTTCAGTCTCCTATCAGCCTCTGCTGCATTCTAGCCCATGACTTGGAGGTGAAGGGCCTCATATAGTCCTATGAACCACGTCAGTCTTCACAGTATACTATTTTTTTTTTTTTAAATCTCATTGAATTTTATACCTTGCTGTAGGCTATGAGAAAGAAAGGGAAAAAGCAAGACATAAAATATAACAAAAATGCAGGCATTGGTGAAAACATGCTCTTGTATTTTTTTTTAATTTTAAAAAAAAAATTCCCAGTGATAAACTTTCAATAAAATTTTATTGCAAGAAAATATTTTTGTAGACTTACTTATTCACTAAAGACTGGAGTCGTACATTATGTTTTGGATATGTATGAACCTACCTAAACAGCTTGGAAACTATCCCAGATACTTTGGAAATGAAATGGGTGAGCAGGAGACATAAAAGGAACAGCAAAAGAATTTGCTGTCTTTATATGATGTGAGATAATGATACAGACATAGAGAAATGAATATATAAAAATTAGAAAATGTAAAAGAAAATTAAAAATTAAGTAAATATTTTAAGACCTCTTAAGGACTTGTTTTATTTGTGACTGAATTCAACAACAGTTATCCCTCTCATTTCTTTAAAGTGTTTAATGGTTTAAGGAATGAAGCTTACAATCAAGATAATCAAATATATGAGTTACTAAGCATTTAAATTCAGCAAAGATTATGAGAAAATATGTTGGTTATTTTACATCAGTAGTTCTCGAAAGAGGGAAAAAAATCATTGTCTTAAAAAGAAAAGTTGTATCAATAAACTATATGAGTAATTTTTTCAATTTTTACCTGATAGTTTGGCAGAGCTTAATCTTTTATAATTTTAGATGTTTGCATTTGGGATAACTACTTTATACTTCCTCCACAATCAGTTGAAAGCAATAATATTTTTTTAGGTAACGATTCATCCATATGCAGAAGTCTAAAATAGTTTTGTCTTACATCATAAAAAAAAAAGTTTGCTTCTGTTTTTGTTAGGGAGGAAGTCTTCAGTGAATAGCTCAAATATTGATATCAGTATTATTAAAAAAAAAAAAAAAAATGGGCACCACAATTTGTGCATTTCTGAATCACCAAGAAATACACATCAGATCATTCTTTGAAAAGCACAGTAACATCACTAAAATTGGAGAAGTAACAAAATACTCCACCTTGCCCCTACACTTGCCTTAGATTTCCAAATTGTGTAGTACTCTAGGGGCCATCAGTATGGGAGCTTCAAGGGCTGTTTCCAATGATAGTTACAATCAAGATTGCTTTCTCCACAATTACGCCATAATTGTACATGAAGACTTAAAAAAAAGAAAGGAGATGATTCTGGTAAACACCTGACCTGCTGAATTAAGATGCATGAGACCAAGTACATTTTCCTAATGCATTAAGAAACAGAGTATAAAGCTGAAAGTTATCACTTTATTCCAGATATTGGCAGAGAGACAATACAAATTTCCACTGATTGTTTTCCTATTTGCCAAGCATAGAGTTACTTAATTTCATTGCTAAGCAGAAAAACTCCAGTAGTTAATATTGAATCTAACTTTGAATTTAGTATTTGTGTTTGTTAAAGGGCATATATTTTAAATTGTTAAATATATTGCAGAATTCAAACACCAACAGGTAGAGGCCTAAGTAAATATTCAAATATATGTATTTAGTACTATAATATAATTTTGAAGAATTTTTTTTTCTTGAAAGACATTTTAGCCAAATTGAAATATATCATAAGCTTATGCTGTTTTTTTTTTTTTTTTTTTTAAATTAGATTTAGCTCAGTCCTGAGAACTGAATGCTTGTAAATATGAAGACTTTACTCCTCTAATATTTTTTTGGTTTAATTTCATGTAAAAAGGAATGCTTGTGCACTGTATGGCTAAACTGAAATAAAATATGTTTTAGTTTTGATAAAACAGACAACATATTTAAATTTATATAGTACTTTTTAAGATGAATGTATGTTTAGTTAATTGTACATATTTAAAACTTACATGTTTTACTGATGCCTCAAATTTTATCAGTATAAAAGCATTTATGTACGCATATAAGAGACAAAAAGAGAGATAAACACCAGAAAAAAAGATGTGCAATAAGCATTGTAATAATTTCCCTGTTAGCAAAATTTTAAAGTTGATAAAGTTAGCATGTACATTTAGGCTATAATTTTTCCTGTCTGAAAAGAACAGTTCTCACTTTTCCCAACATAACTAAACAAACATCCAAAAAAACCCAAAAAACATTGAATTATAGGATTGGTAAAACTAATTCATAATGAAACATTCTCTTTCCTGATAAGCTCTATTGCAGTATTAATTCAGAAAAGTGACAATAGATGACACAGAGCTATGCTTCCTTAGCAAAATATGCATGTTTTGAAAAGTTAGATGGATAAACTGTTATGGAGTAATGGTGGTGAAGGCAGAGTATTTTAGCAATGGAAACTGGAACCAAAATTGTTTTCCCCACTTCCACTTTTCCAAGTGCAAAAGGTCTTTGCTTTGGTCAAGTAAATAAGCCTCATCTTCCTCCTTGACCAGGGTAACTTGCCTGGGGGTAAGTGAGAAGATAAGGCATAACCTGCCTTAGCATGATGTAGTGGGTTGACCCTGGATCAATTGCAGAAACCCACCAAAGCTGTCTTATCACTCCCCTCCATAAGCAGACAGAAGGGAGGAAATGTAGTAAAAGTTTCATGAGCTCAGATAAGAACAGGGAGAGGTCACTTACCATATAACTAAAATAAACCAGAGCAGGATAATGAGAAGTAAAATAAATGTCAAAAGCACCTTCCCTCACCACCCCTACCTCCTTCTCAAGCTCTAATCCCTCTGCCCCAGCAGCAGAGGGAGACAAGGCATGAGAATTACAGTCAGTTCATCACAGGTTGTTCCTGCTGCTGTTCAAGGAGAAGTGTCTTTACTTTGTTCTAGTGTAGGGTCTGTCCTGTGAGACACAGTCCTCTACGAATTTGCCCAGTGTGAGTCCATCCCACGGGTAATCGTTCTCCACAAATTGTTCTAACATGGGTCACACTTCCACAAGGGGCAGCCTTTCAGGCACAGCCTTTTCAGTGTGGATCCTCCACGGAGACACAAGTCCTACTAGGAAACCTCCTCCAGCATGGGCTCCTCTCTCCACAGGACTGCATGTCCCTGCCAGGAGCCTGCTCCAGGATAGGTTTCCCATGGGTTCACAGCCCATGTCCAAGTATCCACCTGCACTGGTTTGGGTCTCCTCTATGGGCTGCAGGTAGATATCTACACCCAAAAAGATCTCCATGGGCTGCAGGAGCACAGCTTCTTCACCATGGTCTGCACCATGGGCTGCAGGGAATCTCCACTCTGGTGCCGGGATCACGTCCTCCCCCTCCTTTTCCACTGACCTTGGTGTCTGCATAGATATTCCTCTCACGTGTTCTCACTCAGTACTTCTCTGGCTTCGTTTACTTCTGTGCAATAACCTTTCTTTCCTTCTTAAATCACAGAGGTGCTGCTGTCATTCCTGACTGATTCAGCCTTGGCTGGTGGCTGGTCTGTCTTAAAGCCATCTGGTGTTGGCTCTGCTAGGGATGGAGAAATCTTCTAGTTGCTTCTCAAAGAAGTTACCCCTGTAGCACTATATTTAGCAAAGTTTAGAAGATAATTCAGAAAGTCAATAATGGACTGTTATAAGGGCAGTATTATAACTCAAAATATGCACCTTGTAGAAATCATCTGAAATTATTAAAATAGTAAAAAAATGGGGAAGGGGTTATACTTGGAAAAGAAAACCTAAATGAATAGGTTGCAAACATTCATTGATATGTCAGTCAACAGAAATACAGCAGGAAGATGTTAGGATCTTCTGGAGAACATGTACACAAAAAAGAAAAAAAAAAAAGAAAAAGAAAAAAAAGAAAAAGAAAAAAGAAAAAAAGAAAAAGAAAAAGAAAAAGAAAAAGGAAAAGAAAAGAAAAAGAAAAAGAAAAAGAAAAAGAAAAAGAAAAAGAAAAGAAAAAGAAAAAGAAAAAGAAAAAGAAAAAGAAAAAGAAAAGAAAAAGAAAAAGAAAAAGAAAAAAGAGAAGTAGCTTTCACCAGAAGGGGAAATGTTCTCAGGGAATATGTTATCTACAATGTTGATTGTAAAATGATACAGAAGTTCTCCCCTAGGGGCTTGTGCTTCCTTGCTTGTTGCCTCTAATTTTGATGATTGTGTAGACAAACCAGAGAAAACTGAAATATAAGCAATGAAAATTATACAAAAAGAATTTGACAGTATGTTAATAGTGTTTTCCTGATCTAGAAGAGGGAAGCAGGTTGTGGTATCTAATAATGGTCTTCCAAGTATAGCACTTATTGAGGAAAACAAAACAAAAGAAAACAAAACAAAAAAAGTGATCGTTTTTGTGTAGGTTAGAAGACACGGTGATAGATTTAATATCTGCGGAGGTAATTTTCTATTCTTAAATTTAAATATTATAAAGTTTTGCTTTCTCCTTTCTTGGATATGACTAGCCAAATCCAGCCCAGGTTTCTCCATCTTGTTTTTCCACAGTTTTTATCAAATCTGAGAATTTTATTCTAGGAATCAACCCATTTTTTTTGCTGTTGCAATTATTGTGATGAGAAAGACAAGTGTGAAAATATTCTTGTGAAAATAGACGAGTAAACCAGATTTTTTTTTCCATGCACCTTTCCACAGTATTTATATTTTAACTGACAATTCTTTGTAAATTATTTCTGGTGTTTTAGTGCTACTTTTGTGTCATTTCCACAGTAAGTAGGCTTTGTAGGATGGTACGCTTCTGTAAAATAAGTAAAGTTCATAAGATGGTTCTGATTAAAAAAAAAAACCAAAACACAAACCCCTACATTATACTAATCTATATCTGTGTATGTCTTAGCTTTGTCTACTCATTAAAGATGTTTTCTTGCAATGTCTAAACAGACAGAAGAAGAGTTTAAAAGCCCCAAGGAGGGGCCTTTTAACCTCCCACCTGGAGGTTATGCTGCAGTTCAGTTTAATTCATTCTGTGCCCAATTTAAGAATTTTGAACTATGTGTACATTACTTTATAACTGTCAGCAAAACTCCTCTCAATTTCAGTTATTTTTTAGTATGAGTTAACAGAATTTCCTTCCCCTTTACACAGGTTTGCACTACTATATCACAAATTTAAGTTCACTGTTCCTCATGGTTTTTCCAATTAACTTTATTTTTTAGTGCGGTGGTGTGTTCTTCTTTATGCACATTTTTTTAAACCCTTTTGAATGGTTTGATCCTGCTTCCCTTCTGATATGTTTGGTTTTACCCCAAGTTTTCTCCTCCCTTGCCCAGGTTGTCCATTACTCCCTATATCCACCTGTTACCTCATTTACATAATTTCAATCCTCCCTATTCCCTGCCCCTTGTTCCAGAGAGTTCCCTGTCAATCCTTGTCGTCCCAACCCCCTGCCAAAACCTCACCCATGAATTCCCCTAATCCACGAAGCCCCATTGGTCCGTGTGACCCTTTCCAATCCCATTGTCTTTCCTCTTGGTTGTCATATGGTGAACCCCTGCTTAATCCCCTCCCAGTTGTATCCCTGATTGGTTGAAGAATTGTACCCTCCCCCTGTTCCTCCCCCACCTAAAAGACTGTGCAAGGTGCAAGTTCTTAGGTTTTTTCTGTCACTGTTCCCCATGGGGGATAGAATCCCCTGTGAAGCACAGAAGAAATCCATCCCTGGTCTTTACTCTGATCCATGGCGCATCAGAACTGGTGCTGTAGAGAGCAGCCTTACTGCTGCCAGAGTCAGCAGCTATGCTCCACTGCCACCCAAGCCTGATTGGTCCTTGGGGCAGTCCCTTTCGGCGCAGTCCAGGTAGTATGAGCTAGCTGACGTTTTCTCTGGCATCGCATGATTTTAGATATTGAGAAAAATAGAATCGAACAATAATTAGGACACAGAAAAGACTTCCTAAAGCAATTAGTCTCTTTGGCCATGCTTATTGAACTTGAAAAAAACGATCTAATTTTATTGTTTCTTACAATTTCGTTGAGCGTTGGTAAGCGGGTAACAAAAAAATCCACCATTTTCAAAATCGTGCGGTTTCATATTAGTGTGAAATTAATTACATTTTTAGGAATCAGTTTGATACATGTGCATATCATTAATTTCTTTTACCCTCGCAAAAAGTAAATAGAGTGATGAGTTAAAATCTAACCAATAATCCGTATAACCTAAAAAATCCATAAAAATGCATAGAAAAGTATCTAGGATGTATATATGTTGTACATAGGCCATCTGATCTATGTTAAATTCAGTGTTCTTTTAGTTGGCTTCAAGAATAAAGCTGAAAATATCTCATTTTTTAATATCTATATTAATAATAATATGATAATACTTTTCAACAAATTCTTAGAATATTTAGAGGTATTTTTCTTGCCATGACACCTACATGTTACTAATGCAGTCACTGCAGAATATTTCATGCTGAGGGAAAATTTTCATTGTGTTTTAAAATATCTTTTATTTACTCAGACAAAATATGTAAATAATGGCAAAATAGTTGGAATAGGTTGGAAATACGTTGATATGCAAGGAAAATATGCCTGTTTACTTAATTTATTTAGTCTGATGTTTTGAATGTGGGTATAGTTTTGCATAAGAAAAGGGAAGTAGCCTCTTTAACAACTTGGGCTATATCTGATGGATGCTGCCTTTTTTACCATTGCCACTAGGAAGATGGTGTACATCAGAAAACTTCTACAAATGCAATTAGAAGTTCTGATGGAATCTAGCCATTCTATTTTTTCTGGTTTTGTCTGGAATAGTTAATTTTCTTTGTAGTAGCTGGTATGAGGATGTGTCTTGGAGATTTGCTGAAAACTGTGATAATGCAAGGATGTTTTAGATATTGATGAGCAGTGCTTTCACAGGGCCAAGGCTTTTTCTGCCTCTCACCCCACCCACAGAGACTGGGGGTGCACAAGACTTCGGGAGGGGACACAGAAGGCACAGCTGACTCCAAATGACTAGGGCTATCCCACAGAACACGGAGGTATGCTCAGAACATAAAGGGGGGGAGAGAAGAAGGAAGGGGGAGAATATTTGTAGTGATGGTGTTTGTCTTCCTAAGACATTGTTGCATGTGATGAACCTGGTTTCCTGGAGATGGCTACCCATGGGAAGTTATGATTGAATTTCATGCACTTTTGCCTGTGCACACAGTTTTTGTCTGTACCTATTAAACTGGATTTGTCTCAACCCATGAGTTTTTCTGACTGTTAACTCCTGATTCTCTTTCCTATTCCACTTAAGGGAGTAAGGAAGTAACAGTCTAGGGCAGAGCTGTCACCTGTGGCTAAACCACAAAACTAGTACTTATATAGGTCAACTTTTTAATATTTGAAATCCAAATTCTTTTAAGTCTTAGCATACAACACTATCTCTTATTATCAATTTTATTACATGTGAGAAATCTATAAGTATGTGACCGCAACTAATTGTATTTTACTGTGCTCTAATTCTGCTATCTTTTTTTTGGTGTTTAAATAAAATCTCATTCTATAGTGTCAACAGGTTACTTGGAGTATGCTTTATCCCACCAAACAGGAAGGAGGCTTTTGTACAGTTCAAAGAAATTGGTTTGGGAAGTAATGATATTGTAAGCTTAGAAAATCTGATAAACTTGCCATACATCCGTACATCTCTCTATAACTGCCAGTAGAACTTGCAGTTCTGCAGACAATGTCTTGCCTGTGTTAAGCTAACAGGAAGATTGCTGGTACTTAGTGTAGAAAAAGGCCAAAGCAGTTTTTAAAGAAGTGGTTCTTGGCCAGTATCTATTTTCATTGCTAATGTTTATTATATTGATTGTGGGTTTTAATTTTATATATCATATGAACACATTGAAACGACTCTGTTGGGGTGATACAGTATTTTGTTTTACTTGTAGGTAGGAAGATGGAGTTCTGGATAAACTAGATTTATGGTCATATTGTATGGATTTTTTTTATTCAAACAACCTGGTTAAGTTATTATGAGAAGAAACATTTAACTTAAGTACTCCAACATCACAATATTAAACATTTAATAATGTTTATAAATAATAATGAAACCATCTACAAAAGTTTTTACAGGGCTTTTATTTTGGTGTAAATCTTGATCAGAGGTTTTTATAAAGTGCATTCTAGGAAATCTATATTAAGAAGACTGAAAATTAACAAGCAGACAAATGTTAGCATAGTTAAGAGTGCATTTTAGCTCTTTCCTCTGAAGTTTAGTAATATTGAATTCTCTTCTGGGAACTGATACTTACTGAAAAGGAGGAGAAGATAATTACAGCATTATACACTAGTGGATGGGCATTTGGTTTGAAAGCGTAAACCATTTTTCTTACATGATTGAAAAAGTACTAAAACGAAACTGATTTTATTTAAACCAGCTAGTTCTCCCTGAAACAAAACTTCTGTGGAGAATACATTTAATTAATGTTTAATTAATTCCAGCTCTCAGTAAGCTTTAAGCATGACACTACATGGCTTCCAATTTAATGTTATATATATAATGTTATATAATGTTACATATTTAATGTTGTCTATAATATTTGCAAGCACCAAAAAAATCTTTTTGGTATACACCATGACATGTGCTTTAAATCCTCATCCTAATTTTAGACAGTGGAAATTCTGGTGAAGAGAGACTCAGTCCCTGTGTCGTATCAGATATGATTTCAGTTTCCAGTTTCTGTAACCCCAATATATACGGTTTAAGGCAATATAGCCAAAAGAAATTACCTGACCATCCAGTATGTATGGCACACAGTCAGACACCTGTGAAAGGGGCTTTCTGCATGGATGTGTGTCATGATGTATGACTTGGCTTTGAAGGCCAGGAATTGCTCTTTGAAGCAGAGCATTTACAAATGTAGATGTGATTCAGAACACAGAACACTTAGGCATTGGACCAAAAGATGGTCCAGACTACCGCTCCTTGATAACTGTAAACAAATTTCAAAGGATCTGAAGTTTACCCTTGAAACTTCACTCTAATGGACTTGCCTATAGGTTTTTTGGTGTTTTTTTTTTTGTTTTGTTTTGTTTTGTTTAACATATTAGAGTTAAAACCATCTGTTACCCCATCAGTCCGTGTGAATGGTATTTCTTTTAAACAATATTTCTTAAAAGGATGGAACAACTTGTAAGGCAAGTTCAGTATGTACACAGAAAAGAAAAATGGCACAGATGGAAATGTAATTACTGCTCACCTGCTGTAAAACAACATCAAAAATATCACTATAAGGAACATTTGCATTTCATTTATCCCAAATTCAACAGTGAAATGAGCTATTCATACATGTAAAAATAGCCTCAAAGAAAATATTATCCAAAATAAACCCTACAAAAACTCCGCTTTAAACTCATTTCTATTTCTTTGTACGATATCTGTATATATGTAAAAAAATCCCCCATAAGCAGAGATACATTGTATTTTCTTCTATATTTGTTCTTTCTCTGTCTTCCCAAAAGATACCAATAAAATAAATTCAGAGTAAGTTTTATCAAATAGTTGAACTTTACGTCTGGCTTACAGTTAGAATAGTTTTTATGTGACAGTGATAATAACCATATAGGTAGGAATTTTGGCAAAGGTAACAAAACATACAGAAAACAGTATTTACCTATTGTATGTTCTTAACTTTATATTCAAATTTTATGGCTTCCACATAGTATTTTGTATTCAGGAAAAACGGAATCTGATTCATGATGTCAATTGTTTTATTTGAAGGCTCATCTTTGCAACTTTATCCACTCAAATTCAGAAACAGTAGATGACTGTGACAAGAAAACCTGAATTTAGGGAAACTAGACGGGGTGTGCATGCAAAATATGAAGTATGTATAGAAGAATATAGTTTCATATGCTGGTTTTGGCTGGGATGGAGATAATGTCCTGTCACAGTGTCCAATTCGCGCTGACCCGCGCGACCACAGGCTAGCTCAGAGTCTCACTGTGGCAACGTGCTAAGGTCGGAGCGACAGGCAAAGCGCGCCGTTTCCTCCCTGTGGGAACTTGGATCCCACCGTCAGCGACGGGCACGTAGATGATGTAAGCGACCTCGGCAGTTGATTAAAAGGCAGACTCTCCCGAGCAGGATGTAACGTAGGTTTATTGAGGCAGAGGGAGCGCAGTGCTCTGCACGCTGCACCTGCTGCCCAGGAGAGACCCCGAGGGCAGGCGCGCGGCAGTTTTTAAGGGGGGGTGGAAACGGGGGTGGCGACAACTGGTCAGCCAGTCACAGGAATCGGGGGGTTAACCGGGAGTGTGAACCATAGAACTGGGGACCAATCACAAAATGATGGGAGGGGGTCTCCAGGGCCCCAGCCTATCACTCGGCACCCCTCCCGGAGTTTTCCAGAAGCCAGGGAAGGGTCTCCGAGTGACAGACAGGGCGACCACGAGGAGAGAGGGGGGGGATTGACAGCGACAGGTGCAGGGAAGGGATGAATGACAGAAAACGTCTGGTTTTACAGTAGACGAAACAACCTAACTCATAAGGGAAACCTAATGCAGAACACAGGGGTATACAATGGACCCAACCATTATAAAAATAGCTTAAAAATCTTACAAAAATAACTTAAAACTTAATAAAAACTATTTTCACACCACCACAGTATCCTTCCCAGTGGCTGGTATGAGGTTGTGTTTTAGATTTGTGCTGAACACAAGTTTGATAATATGGAGATATTTTTGTTATTGCTGAGGAGTTTTTTTACAGAGCCAAGGCCTTTCAGCTTTTCATACTGCCAAACTGACAAGGAAATTGGAGGTGCATGGAAGGTTGGGAGGAGACACAGCCAGGACAGCTGATCTAAACTGACCAAAGGAACATTCCAGACCAGATGGTGTCATGCTAAGTATATAAAGTTGGGGGTGGAGGGAAGAGGATGTGTGGGACATTTGGACTGCTGCTGTCTTCTCAAGTCACCATTATGTGTGACATGCCCTGCTCTCATGGAGATGGCTGAACACCTGCCTGTCCAAGGGAAGCAGTGAATTAATTCCTTGTTTGTGTGCATGGATTTTGCTTTCCCTATTAAATTGGCCTTATCTTAACCCAGGAATTTTCTACTTATTTCCCTCCTGATACTCTTCCTGGTATGACTGGTGGGGGAGTGAGCAAGCGGCTGGGTAGGCCTTGAGTTTTTGCTGGACTTAAACCATGACACCTCCTGAACTAGGAAAAATATAGGTAATAGTCAGATTATGGAATGGGTATGGCTTCTAACTTTAAAAAGCCTAAGCCTGAAACATTTTAATGTGTTTGAAACAATTTCTGAAGAGCTCAAAAATGAGAAATGTCAACAAGAGTTAAATAAAATATGTCAGTTTATACTTAATTTCTTTTCCATGGGCTATTTGTGGTGGCTTTTTTTTTACTGAAGGTGAAGCAGAGATATTTTTATGCAAATATTAAAAGTTTCTTAAATTTCCAGGTCATTAGGGAAATTATTGTTATTGCAGCTGCCAAACATCTAGTCAGATCTCAGTTTTAAATAAGGAATGTAGGGAAAAGTTTCAGAAATGTCTTTGGTTGAATATAAGAATTTAAGTACAGTGCTTAAGAAGAAGATTTCTGAGCACTTTTTGGAGTATCACTAGGTCTTTTGAGAAAACTTTTTGGACTAAATATAGGGGAAAAAAATAACTGTCTGCCCAGTGCATACACATGTACTATTGCATAGGTGTTAGAATCTAGCAGTGCAACTTTAATTAAATGGCACATTCTTGCTTTTTTTTTTTTTACTTTGTTGGTTTTTTTACCAGTAGAGTTTGGGGAGGCATTGGGATATTGAGATATAGGTACGTATATACAAACACATACCACCCTCCATCTTTGACTAGTCTATCCATCTATATATCTGTCTAGGCTCTACTATAAAAGACTATAAGTATGGTAGTATGTTGTTTTTTTTGCCTTAACAAACCTTGTTTTTCTGCAAATGCCTAATGAATAAAAGATAAAAATGTTAAGAAATTGACTTCAGTCAATCTTCATGTATTATTCAGAAGTCTTCTGTGTGCGTGCAGTATCTAGATACTTTTAATTAGCTACCTTGGGCAGAGAAGACCTAGTTTAGAATCTTGACACTAATAGGTTTCAGAGCACAATTAAAGGTAAATATGGGATTAGGTTTCCTAGTGCAAGGTGAAAAGCACCTGGTGTCATTTCAGTTATAGTTTTACACATTATTAATTGTGAGATGGAAGATAAGAAATAATCCAGAGCTGAACTAAATTCTTTAAACTGAGTTTTAATTCTCTAACTCTTTGGGAAAGAAATACTCCAGAGCAATGAAACTTCTCTCCACCAATAAAACTCTATCAGAGTTACTAATGGGGAAAAAAAAAAAAAAAAAAAAAAAAAAAAAAAAAAAAAAAAAAAAAAAAAAAAAAAAAGAAGAAGGAGAAAAATCCTCAATTGACAGAGTTATGTCTGGTTTGAAAATTTATGCTCTGTGACTGACAAAAGAGTATTTCATTGCACACAACACAATAAAAATATTCAAATTCCAAACTGTCAATGAAAACTCCTGTCTCTAAGCCAAATTATGATCTTTCATTCTTTCTGTAACATATTTACTATTAAAAAGTAATATTTTTAATGTTACATTTTTTCTAGATGATGGAAATTTAATTAATAAAAATTGACTACTTTACTGATTGCCCTTCATATAGACGCAGAGATTGACAGAGGAAGTACAGATAGAAAGATATGGATAAATGTGACACACATTGTGTACAGCTGGCCAGAATGCAAACTGGTGATGGCTGATTGGCTTCAAATGCTCACAGCTGCTCACCACACCAGCTGAGAATGATCACAGTTATTTGTGTACTATTATTAATCTGTACCTATATCTTTTTGACAAAACCTACACCTATATGTATGTACATATGGTTTAGATGGGCTTCAACTCGAACGTTACTTTCTTAGCAGTGAAATCAGATTTGAGTAATATCTATCTGGCTCATCATATTTCAAATTGATACACCTAAAAAGTGAAGAGACAGTATGAGCTCCCATTCAAGAGTCATACACAAAGTACATATTTAAGTAGTTCCACCAATTTTACATACTATATTTTGCTTCTATTTATGTTTTGGAAGTTTTGGGGCTTTTCTTTTTTCTCTTTATTACCTCTCAAAGTATGATATTTAAAGACTTTTTTTTTTTTTCTGCTACAAAAAAAATCTTTCATTCTCCATAGGACTAATACTACTGATATCAGTCTAGGAGATACTTCTTTACATTTGTGAGATGTCTGACTGTAACAGCTTCCCAGTGAGTATTCCCCTGTCATTCTGAAACATGGTGGTTATAGGTTGAAATGAATACTGTAAAACCGAGGATAACGTATGTTTTAGGAGACAAAACTGTTATGTTGATACTCATTTCTATAGACTTTTCCTGAATGATTTCTCAGATGTTTAAAATTAATATTATAATTAAATAAATTATATAAAATTAGGGAGAACAATGGAATAATATCAAGCATTTAAGTGCTGCATGGCAAAATCATGAGTATTGTGTAATGCACAAATAAAAATTAGTGTTGCGCCAAAAAAGTGTATCTATAATTTCAGTGTTTTTGCAAGCCTCTGTGAAACAGACAAATTCAGGGACAAACACAAGGATAATAAATTGTTTTCTGACTACTTTAATCACTGCAAGAGGAAGGCATCTCCTTTCCATTCCCCTAGAAGAACTGGTGTTCATTGAGTCAGGTTTGCTGGGACAAAAAAAAAACCACCAAAAAAACCCCACCACCACAACAAAAAAAAAAACAAAACCACAAAAATAAAACAAAACAGAACAAAACAAAGCAAAAAAAAAAAACAAACAAACAAAAAAAAAACCAAAAAAACAACAACAACAAAAACCCACACACAAAAAACTCCAAACAAACAAAAAAAACCCAAACAAAACCCCCACCCAGCTAATATGGATTATGAAGGCAAATGAAGATTTAAATGGAAAAAACAAAAACAAAAACAAACCTTAATAAACCCCACACAGTTTTCTTTCAAAGATGTACACCTGAGGGAAAAAGCTGAGACCAAAATTCAGGCAGCAGCATGTGAATTATCTGTGACTAAAAATGAGGTGCTGAAGGCAAATGAATGATGTCAGTACTTCCTCTGCATTTAAAAAATGAGCAAAGTATAGGTATAACTATATTTTTTGTAGATTTGTATACATGTCAGGATCTGCACTTGTAGTTCCTGAACTAGGTTGATAATTATTTCCTTTTAAGACTTCTGTAAGCAGAATTCCCCAGTTTCATAGCTGGTGTAACAGATGAGAGGTAAACAAAAGTCTGTGATACAGCCTTCTGTGAATGTCTGAGTTTGTTCCTCTGAAAACAGTTAATAAGATGAAAAAAATAAAGCACTCCAGAAATTCTTATTTTAGTACTGCTAATTGCTTGTTCATTGTTTTACAGAGGTTAAAGTGAGTAAATAAATGTGAATCTTACAAAATGTATGCTTACATTTGAATCAGTGGCTCTACAATTCTTTACAGTCTCTGTAGAGAATTAGCCATTTCTAAACAAGATTAGACGAACTGTCCTGAAACACACATTTTTTTCTCATTTGTGCAAGTACTAAGGATGTCTAGCTCACATATAGATAGTTATCTACAGTCCAGTTTTAGGTTTTGAAACCACTTCCAATTTTCTCTGATATTTAAAAACACTGAAAAAATATTAGGGTAAATATAGATAGATCACTGCTATCATCTAGTCTGATTTCTTCCACAACTCCTGAAGACTTTCTTGTTCCTAATTCAACTCTAAAAAGGAACCTGAATTTGGGGATATATTTCAGGAAGGACCAAAAGTAATTCAGAATATATGGGAAATTGTTACGTTGAAAATGCAGTAAGAAGGCAGATCAGATGTCTTATGTACTGCTTCCTACTGCAGTACTCTAAATCCCTCATTTACTGAAAAATACAGAAAGTACAATAACTAAAAATATATTTTAGTTAAAAAAATAATTTAAGAGAATATTTCAATTTAAATTTTACATATATTCACCGAATTAAGGCCCTAAATAGCTGCAGCCCTTTCACAATAGGTTTGTTACACTTCAGCTATCAAAACCTGGAAAAACTAAAACTACCTGTTCAGTATATCTATATTTTTCCTATTTTGTAATCCACACTTACACCATAGAAAACATAAAAAATCCATTTCTTTCTAGTAGTTTTAGTAACATATTTTAGGCATTGATTCAATGTGAAATAACCTGCAAATTCATTTATATGTGGTTGTTACGCTTAAATAGTCAGACTATCTGACTTAATTTTATCATATGATTTATAAATAAATGCCACTAATACAGAACCCTAGGAAAAAAAAATTATGTATCTGCTGCATTCTCTATGTAGAGTGTGAAGCAAACAGACAGAACATTTTAAGTACAATATTCATTTGCCACTTTTACTGTTTCTAGTAAGCATAACATTTCCACACCATGTTTAGTTCTCAGTTTATGTCTTCAATTATACATACTTTCTTTAGCTCAATTCTTATTATCCTTTAGTAGACATTCTGCTTTTCACTTTTGTAAGCAATGTAATATTTGTTTAAATTATTGAGAAAAATGTACAGAAAATAGTGAAATATTGCATCATCTGGCCTTGCCCTCCCTCCCCCACCCCCCAAAAAAAAAATCATCTTTCCTGCCAGCAGGGGATAAGAGATTCTCTATTGTCAGTATGCAGAAAGTACTGAAAAGCCTCTGTTCATTTATCTAATTCAAATTCACTACAATAATTCTACTAAAGAACATAGTGTAATTTATTGTGGAATGTTAAACAGAATGGGAGTTTCATGGGATGTAAATAAAACTCTGATACTGGTAATTTGCCTAGAGAAACGAATGCTATTAATACGGCCAATTTTTTTGTGTATATTTTTTTATATCTTGCCTTGTTGACAAGAATCAGCAATCTACTTGTCCCCTTTTGAATATGTATTTAGTATCTGAGATCCTGTAAACCAGCCGTGCAAGATATTGTAATAGTGTGCAATGAACTATGTAACAGTGTCATTTTAATTTATAGCTGAGGTTTTGCCCTTGAAAATCTGTTTTGAAACAAATGCTTATTATTTTCTCCTGAAAATAATTCCTCTCTAATCAAAGCACAAAGAAAATTAAGTACTCACAGGGAGCTCATTTTATTTTATTTTGTTTTGTTTTGTTTTGTTTTGTTATGTTTTGTTTTGTTTTTTTACCCCAGACTAATTCCAGCAAAGCACGACAGCCCAAAGGAAAGAACAATTTTACGGAGTTGTGGAAATTTGAAGCAATATCAAGTTCCTGCATATAGAATAGGCAACTACTCCTATTCCAAGTTCCAAAATTGAACAAACATAAACAAGTTCATAAATAACATAACGAGACAGAAGGAGAGAGAGGGAGGACCTCACACCAAAACCAACCTCTGTTCTGAATGATCTGGATATCTCAGAAGCTAAACTAATTTAACAACTGGGGCCATGTTTGTAGATTCACAGTGGATATAATATGATGTATGACATGCTTAATGTACTCTTTATGAGAATAAAATCACTACAAAGCATGCACAAATTCATAACTTCTTCTGTCCTGTCAGAGATATCATGTCTTTAGCCACCCTTGCACAACTCCACGCTCAATGCAAAGTATATGTTGTCTTCAGAGCACCTAGTACTGTGCGGGTTGCTCTTCTGTGGGCCATAAAGTCCTCAGTATCATGAAAAGTGAAACTAAAGTCACTGAAAAGATTAGAAAAATAACAGTAATGAAGCCACAGGATCTGCATGCTGGACCCAGAGGAAATCTGTGATGTACAAAGCTGTGAATGCAATCTGCCTGTCCTGGGATGCCACATGCTAAAGCCGTGGACACATAAAACATCACAGATTGCTTGGTTTAATATTAAAGATAATTTCCTGGGATCAGTGTTTCAGGAGCATAGATGAGCTTTCCAATTCCGTTCTGTAGGCTGCCCTTAGCATATTTCTGAAGGCTTTCTAGAAATGACACCAGTCACCTCTGCTAGAAAGTTTGATATTTTTGAAAAATTGGCTCTGACAAGACCTTCAGCATTCAAAGTGCACAATCTTACATCCTGCTGATCCAGGTGGCAACATCTGATGAAACTCAGGGCTTCCAGTGGTCGCTATTTTCTCCCTTACAATTACTACTTATCCACTCCTCCTCATAAAAAGAAAAAGAGACCAAAACAGAATTAAAAACAGTTCTTCAGTATGTGGGACCATTGTATGAAACACAGTTTAAGAACTGAGTGGTTTATTAATTTTGGTAGATTGACTTTAATTAAATCACATTTTTCACACATTAAAATAGAATTAATTCTTATTGGAAGTAATCTTGATTCTTAATTACTAAGTGTCTCTGTCTTAATTTTTTTGGTATCCTTAATGCAATTTCAGTAGCACATTAATTTTATCCAGATGTCCCTTATATCTGAAATGAGGTTTGTTCAATTTGAAAGAGCTGAGAGGTATGTCAAGCTTTGTCAACTTGTGCAAGCTACCAGAGAAAAAGTCAACAATTTTTCCTCTTTTGAATTTATTTTTTATCTGTGAGAATTTCTTCTGTGATGAATTCAAACAGAAACCATTCACTTGCAGAGTCTCAGTCCAAAGTGTGCCTTAGAACATAAACCTGAGTTGAAAACGTCAAAACTCTGACCCTGTATTTACTTCAATCCAACAAAAAATGCAATTAAAAAAAAAAATTAAAATCAAGTCGTAGATTCTCAGCTCATGACAATCTGTGACAACCCATTTACACAAATGAGTAGTTCTGTGTAAAAATCTATATTGAAACTTAGGATCATTTAGGTTAAGTGAGAAAAACCGTGCTATTGATACTGCATAGGACCCCACTACAATTTGTAAGCTGACCTTGGGACAGCCTGTATGTTTTCCTCATTGGATATTGTTTCATAGGCACGGGCTTAAAATAAAATATTGATAAAGTACATTAGACTAACGTAATGTTTCGGCTGGAAAATGTGAAGAGCTACGTGATAATCAATATGTTCTTTAACCCGCAATCTGAGCAAAGATTTCAAAAAGAGTGAAATATGCTTGGATTGTCCCTTTTAGAAGAGAAACCTGGCAACTGCATCCTGAACCAGCTGGAGTTTATGCGGCATCCTATTGGGCAAGCAGCCAATAGAGAATTGCAAGAATCTAATTTTGAAATAACAAAAGCGTGAATGACCATTTCAAGGTCTGACTGTGAAAGACATTCCTGCAACACAGCAGTTCTTTAAGTAGCAGGATGTTAGCATGCCCTGGAGTTTGTATGTTTTTTAAAAGATAGGAGAATGAAAGTATCTTAAAGTTCCCTGACTCTTTACTGCTGTTGGAAAATATGTAGTTTTGTTAAATAAGACATTAAAAGTAATATTTATAAAGATGTTTATGCCTAATATTTACTTACTAGACTGACAAAATTATCATGAAGACAAAATCAAAATTGTTTGTGTTCCCAGTGTTTTATCCATATCAACACTTCTTATGGTACGGAAGATTCCCAACTGTCAAAAGTGTATTCATTTTAATAGTGTTCAGCCAGCCAAATAATTAGGTGAAAATTACAACAAACAATTGTATTATATTGCATTCATTATGTAAACTTTATATGAAAAAAATCAAATTAATGTACATATATTTTTGCTGATTTAGGCATTTATGGACAGATAGAAATGCTATTATTACTACTATAATAAACTTCTTTTAGACAGTACAAATAAATATTTCAAAGTTAAAACTTGACAGGTGTTATGTGTCCATTTTGTTAATCAGTTCATAGCCATGATATTTTTTAAAAGCAGATTTGAACAGTTGCTTGTAAGCTTTAATATCTTTAAGTAAAGTATCAAGTGATTGCCTCAGATATCATAGAGCCTCTCAAATGAAAATTTAATGCATTCATGTTCAAAAATGTTAGAGTGATGTGTATAAATTGTCTGTCCAAGTTATGCATCTTTAAAAAAACTTCAGTAGATGGCTGAGGTGAAATACACTCTGAGGTATGAAAAAGCAGGAAATCCTCAAAATTACGATTGTTTTTCAGTACATTTTTCTTATAGTCTCCTTTGGTTGAAGATCTCTAGATACTTCATGAAGTACTGCTTTTTGGATATAACAAGGTTTTTTTGCCATATCGTACAATAAGCTCCCTTTTCAACAGTTTGGGCCGTACAATTGATCTTTCCAGTTCCTTTCAGCCTTGGCTGTTCCATGATTCTAAGATTTTTCTCCATTTTTTGTACTAAAAATTGTCTGAAGATAAGGTAATTCAACTTTTTTATTAAAATACTTTTATTTTATTTTATTTTTTATTTTTTTATTTATTAACAACAGCATTTTATTTATTTAAATAAACAGCATTTATTTATTTTTATTTATTATTTATTTATTTTATTTTTTTATTAAAATACTTTTGTTTGATTCATATATTGTGCAACTAAATACACAACAGACTTCAGAGTATTGCTTTTCTCAAGAGGATATTTAAATTTTATGTAAACTTAAAACAGAAGTAGGTAAAAAAAATTGTTTATATATTAAATAACTTCACATAAAATATACTGAGGTCTGTGTGATTATTTTTTTAAGTGTGGTGTTTGTTTGTTTTGTAGTCAGGATACTGTTCCTTAAGCAGATTTTTTTCAGGTGACATTATACCCATAATTTTTAAATCTGTTTCTGCAGAATTCTGTGCATTTTCTTGACTGTGCAGTAAAGTGAGCTATAATACTGGCTAATTCCTTTAGTCTATCTGTATTAGAATGGGAAAAGAATAAGGGGAATAATTTGACATTCTCCCTGAAAATTGTTTCAATGCCAGGATGTATGATACCTAATAAATATTAATGTGAAAGACAAAGATTTTAGAAAATTTTAAAGACCTAAAATATAAAGCTAAAGCAAACTAGTAGGTCACATGTAATTGTAGCTTATACCGCAAATACAGTGTTCAGAAAAAAAGGCATGCCTGTGCTATGGAAGAATATGCATAGTCTCTGTGAGGACATCTAGGTCTGTCTGGTTGCTCAGGCAGAATCCCAAATATTTAAATCTTCTTTCTTAGATTCCGTAAACTCCGTGCAGTAATCATCAACTGAACAAACACCCACAGCATTTCTTCCTAAAATGTTGTGATGTCATCAGCCACAAGGCATCGAGGGAGTGGCAGCTATATGTGCTATGTCATTTTGCTGCTATGTGAGTATGCAGCAAGTGGGGTAGTTGGATCTTTGTAAAATAAATCTTCAAAATTATTGTATAATGTAACTGAGCCTTTGGGAAAACTTGAAATGGCTCTAAATAGTTAAGATACTCTCCTCAGGTTGTTAAAAATGACCTAGTAATTTCCTGTTCATGTATATTCTAAGTTGATAGGCTAAGTTGATAGGTAATTCCTTGAATGTGGTGAGTTACAGAGATATGTTGAATTACACATTTTTTTCAACTTCTTGGCTAAACTTGGAATTGAAAGCAAAAAAAGAAAAGGAGCAGAAGAGAAATTAAAACTGTTATTCCTCCCCCCAAAATGTTGAGAAGATTAAAATAGCACTTGTGATGAACAAAGCCTTCCAAATTGACTCTCATATGGGTCACTGATACTTGAGAATAAATACAGGGAGACAGTCTTTTTCCTTAAGACTGTGTCGGGGGCTTTCCCCAACATTCAGGTGGTTTCAGGGTCCTTGGCTCCCCTGCACAGCTCCGAGCCGAGCCAAAGGAAGAGACGGAATTCTCAGGTTTAGATTTTTCAAAGTTGCATACTTCGTTTATTGTTTCTTATCTCACAATTTTCTCGGAGTCCGACAAGATGTTCGCAGCTGCATGGATTCCTCACGTCTCCCCCCGAGCTGGGTTGTCCTTATCTTTTATACTAATTACTACATATTTCTTGTTTACTATTTCTTACCAATGTCTATCACTATTACTAAAAAGGTCATCTTTACTTTGACCCAACCCTCACTAACTACTTTGTGCCACGTCAATGCAGCAATGGAGTGAGGGAAGAAGAAGGAGAAGAAGAAGACAACGCCCAAGATTCTCCTTCTTGTCCCCATTCACTTCAATGCTAGGAACCTAAAATTACTATTTTCACACCCTGTGATAAGCTAAACTACTATTTTTTCACATTCTTGTGGCCTGTAAACCTTCTCTCAGTGTAGGAAGTTTTTCCCATGGACAGAAATCAAAGCCAGTGTCTCTCTGAGCTCTGGGCTGGGGTCCCAGACCCCCCTGCCCAGGTCCCTGACCCTCCAGGGCAACCAAAGGAATGCCCTGGACTCCAACAAGACTGCAAAACTATCCACAGATTCAGGACTCCCAATAAAGAAAATAATTAATATATCATAGGAATTTGTAAACATTATGTGGGAAATATCTTCCCACAAAAATGAAATATGTACTTCCTTTTATCTTTCAACGTGAAATTGTGGCTTAGGGTTCGAGTTTGTCTCTAACAAAGAGACAATCAGTGTGTCTTATCTGGTATAGAAATTAAGTCTTTGATGAGGCAGAGTGATGGACAGCTGGGTCAAGTCATAATAACTCAAAATTCCAAAATTTAAAGATTTTTATTATTATTATTTTGACCATTTAAGTAGAATAAGATTGGACAAAGAGGCAACAGTCAAAATGACAAGGACACCTTGAAGTGGACAATGTTAATCTGTTCTAAAACGATGGTGCTACTAACTTAGATTTGTTCACAATGCCTATTCCATGTTCCATACGTACAGTAAAAAATGTATAAAAGAATTGAAAGAAATAATTAAGAAGCTTTAGAGAAGTCTGTAAGTTACGCTCTCTATTCTTTTTGTACCTACTGCAATATCTTTACCACTGAAACAACAGGTCCTAACTACTCATAGGTAACTTTATTCAGTCTGCCAATCAAATTACTTTTTCTTTTTTTTTTTTAAGGAAAAGCTTCAGCAAACAGATGGGCTTTGCAGCAAGTCTTCAAGGTCACCCAATACAGGTTACAGTGAAATTAGAAGTAAGATCACTCATGAAGGACATCTTTTTTTCAAGTAGGAAACAGCTTTCATACAAGTGATCCTGAATGTCATGGTAACACAAGAAGAAAACTAGTTCTGAGAAAGACAACTGTTCCTGTAAAGTGGGAGTTGATTCTATAGCTGTCACTCCTACCTGCACAGATTGTGCCCTGTGAACTACAGGGTTTCAGTGATCTCTGAAAGAATGGTATCAAAGAAAAACTACATAGAAAGAAATTAAGCAAGATGTTCTTTGACTAACAAAAGCCACAGTCTTTGAGATATGGCAGTAGGTCTTCAGGTAAAAATCTATCTGAAAAATCCATACAATGGCAGGGTTCATATATCCAGCTCTTTCATCTGCCAAGGAGCTTGGGGCTGTTCCTGTTTCATTTTTAGGGACAAGTCCAGAGACAAGACAGTCTAGGATCAATTATTTGGATGATTGCTACCACTAAGACAAATGTAAAATTTCTTCACAGTGGAATTTTGCTGAGTTATTCAAATAGCTTTAGAAAAGCCCATAAAAAAAAAAAAAAAAAAAAAAAAAAAAAAAAAAAAAAAAAAACCAAAAAAAACCACACAAACACACACAAAAAAAAACCACCACCAAACCTGTAACAACTTCTACCTCTGTATAGATGGTATGAATTGCCTTCTCAGAGCAATGGTGGGTACTACTGTTACAATAAACAGAATATTTCCAGAATATTTCAGAGATGTGTGATAAAATTTTGTGCTCTGCAGGTGCAGAGCTTGATCAAACCGTAGCAGAGACCATATCAACATATTGGTAAATGACTCAACGTAATATACATGTATTTGTGTTTCTTTTCAAATAATATATTATGGTTTTTTCCCTCTTACCAATCTAGAAAAGAAATCAAGTCAAATTTCAGGAGTAGCAAGGGTTGAAGAAAAGAAATATACATATGGATCCATCTACATCTGCATCTACATCTACATCTGCATTTACATTCCCCATCTGCATCTACGTTCTCCATCTGCCCCTACATAAAATGTCACCGAGACACGCAAAGCAATCACATGCAGACAAGAGATTTTTGCAGAGGTTCCTCTGATCCAGCTCCCAGGTGAAAGAGCGGAGAGAAGAGACCCCTTTGTTTATTCTTTTACTTTTATACATTTGTGGGTCTAGCAGAAGATTGGCTTTTTGGGGTTTCCACCCCTCAGCTTCAGTGGCCAGACGAATTGTCAGTTACAATTGTTTTCAGGTTAGAAATATGCAAACAAAGGACAAAGAATGAAAAACAAAGGGTTTGTTTATATTACTTCTGTGGGAAAGGTAGAAAAACTGCTCTAATATTCTACAGTAACTAAAAGATCTGACTCCATTTATGAAAATCCAAAGGCTAATAAAAAACTCAGAAAAACCAGGGTAACAATAAAATAATCCCAGCTTCATTTCATTGTTGCAATGCTAAGAAGCACTTGGAGGACATAGAGACTGAAACATTTTGGTAAAAGATATCCATTAATAGTAACTGGTAAAATGTATTCATCAAAGACACTGAATGAAGAAAGTGGGGGGGGGGGGGTTTTGGTGTTTTTTTTTTTTTTGGTTTTTTTGTTTGTTTGTTTGGTTGGTTGGTTTTTTGTTTGTTTTTTTTTTTTGTTTTGTTTTTTTTTTCCCCATCAGGCCTGAAAACATCTGTTGTTTTGATAAACGTGTTTCCTTGAACCATAATTCTACACATTTTCCCGGACAATAAAACTATGCTTTAGACAAAGAAAAGGAAGCATGTATAAAGGAGATTTACACCATTAGTCTCAAAATAATTTAAGAAAGATCAATAATATTTTATAAAATTCTATATGTTAAATATATGTGTTAGACATGACGATGCTAACTAAGGATAAGGGAAAGTTGCAATTACGGTGAATGTATGTAGGGAAACTACAAAGCTATGGAAACCCCATATTGCCCTGAAAATGGACAGTTAGTCTCTTTCTGTGTCAATTTTCTACCTGTGTGAAAAGTATACATAAAATGGACAGCAGCAGTCTATGTTATCTTAGAAAATTAAGTAACTAGTCAATATTGCAAAAAGAAAACCAAGTTGCAGCCAAAATTTTGCAAAAACTTTGGAATCATTATAGAAGATCCATTTTAGCCTAACAGGTATATAATTTCCTCTAACTTTAAAGTCAGGATTATTCTATTGATTTCAGTGGAGTACACATGCCTTAAAATAAGCACATACCAAAAAATGCTCATGAACAAAGGATAAGCCTACCTTAAACTTTATCATTAGTTTTAGCCACCTCATAAATAGCTGTCCAGAGTATTTCTATACATCTGCCGGAATCTGTCTGTTATACTTAGTGAAAAGAAAGGGGACTGTATTTGAGTCTTTGCTGTTGTTTTGCTTTTTCTGCTGGTGTTACATTTAAAAGCAGAGAAACATTAAATTAGAGCTGTTCCCAGTGTGATCAGTGCTTGTTTTCCTGTTCAAGAAGCTCCAAAATACTGAGGAAAGACCCTCAGCTGTTGAAAATGGCATATTTTCTTTCTGTGCTATCATCTGTAGATTTCACGTTGGCTTCAGTGCAGAGATTGCAGCTGTAACGTTCTCAACATGGCAGTGGAGACAGACATGCATACTAAGAATTCTGGTGTGTGCTGTTGATGTTTTCCTACCCAACAGAAAAAGCCATTTTGTAGGAAAGCACAAATCTACCCTGTGTACATTTATCATAGACTCCTTAGGAACTGTGTGTTTATACACCAGAATGATAGGGACCTGACCTTTGTTGTTTTTCATGCACAAATTAAAGATGTAAAAATTAAGGGCAATGTACATAAAAGAAGACTGTTACTTACTATGAATTAGAATTCACTAATTTTTACACTCCTGGTTAAGCTCCAGAAAAAAATCATGCCAATATGAAGTTGAAGGCCAAGTCTTTATTTTCAAAGGTTTTTCTTATTAACTGCAAAAAAGTTATAACTTTCTGTATTATTGCTTATAAGATTGGGTGGGAATGGTTTCCTGTTCTTTCAGCAGATCACATTTATAAATAAGAATCATGTTTGCTTCTTAACCAACAGAAAAATACCAACAAAAATTCGTGGAGACCTCAGGTTTCCAAATTTTATGCGAGATCATTGTTTATTGTTCATGATTCTTTAGTCTCTTTAAATGGCACTCTGTATTCCTTTAAGTTAAACTAGAAACTAGGTAGAAATAAATAGACTACTGGAAATTGAATATGGAAATTCAGGGAATTTGTTTGTCCAAATATCTCTCAAAATAAAGCACATAAAAGTTGGCATTTTGAAATAGAGATCTGAGAATAATTATTATTATTAGTGAAGATACAGGGGCTAAACAAATGCGGTTTGGTTTATGATTTGCTTTCAGATTTATATATTTGAAAAAGAACACTGGAAAAATGGACCTCTGTGGCATGTATGTGCTGGTCTGTACAATAATTGTCCATAAGAAAGGTCCACTTCTCCCGATATAATGAAGTTATCAAATGTTATTGAATATTCTTCTCCATGACTAATATTAACTATAAAAAATATAATGGAGTTCAGTATCAGAGTCTAGGTTCATCCCATCCAACTTTATATGTTAATGTACAGTATGTAAATTTAGGAGTATTTTTATGTTAGGTGTCTTAGTAGTAGTAAATGGAGAAGGTTTAATAATTCAGAAGCTATTTCAGATTTTATACTGGCAAAGTTTGTGAAAGTTCCTGTCTCCCTACAGATTGCAAAAGACTAAAATGGCTGGTGATTCTTTTCTCGGTTAAGGTTTGAATTTAGGTCTGTTTGGTTTTTAAATATAGGTCCTATAATTCGGCACTTTAAATTTAGTCAGGAAATATGAATGTTAACAAGCGGTAAGACAGGGAGAATATTTTCAGGTGATCACAGCTGAAGTAGTTTTGTTTTCTTTTATTGTGGGCTTTTTGTTTGGTTTCTATTGGGGTTTTTTTTAAGACTAAAATATTTTCTATGGAAAGCATTTAATTATTTATCAGTGGAAAAAATGCACTGGAAAACTCAAAAATATTTATATATTTATGAAGGTAACTCCACAATACTTAAGACCTTTCTTGCAGTGTTTACTTTTTTTATACCAATTTTCTTTTTTAAAAGTACAATAATCTAAATGTCTTATATTGAAACTAATTTAAGGTAACACAATGATATTAAAGACATTAGTAGAGCCTTTTGTTTTCCAAAATAGCAGTATTGAAATTCAGTCATTCTGAAGGCATGTATATAAGGTACCACTGTAGGTGGTATCTTATCGTTATATGTTAATTACTTTAATAAACATTACTAGAGCCTTCTTACAGTTATCCAAGCTAAATGCAACTGGTATGCTATAATATAAGTACAAGAAAGAATTTTATCTTGAAAGTGATAAAAAAAAATGATAAAAGTGTGGCATCAGGTGCAAAGATTTTTCTTTTTCAAATAATTTTCAAGAAGTTTAATTACAACTGCTTGCTTTTGTTTATGTTTATGGTAAATTATTATCATTTGGGATTCCTTTATATGGAAAATTAATGTCTTCAGACAGTTTATGGATATCACAAAAGCTAAACATATACTGTTCATTAGTAAAACTACAGCTTGTCAGAAAATATGGGATAATCTGTAAAACAGAATTTTCTTTTACTTTGTGAATGAATTCTTCTCACTAAAAGAGGACAAATATATGCACTGTTCCCAAACCATACTTTAAAATTTTACCTTTGTAAGTGTTGGGTACTCAAGTATGACTTCTAACTTCTCAATGCTTGCGCAGTATAAGATGGTAAAGTCTCTTCATATTCTGTACCAGCATAATACAGAACTCAAAAGCAGAGAAAACACCACAAATCTGGAGAACAGGAATTAGAATCCAAAGTTTCCATAAACATTAACATTTTCAAGTAGACTCTCAAAGCATTTAAAATAAATGCTTTGTGAAAGCTCAATACAGGTATTACATAGGTTTATGAGCACTATTTTCTCCTTTATATAAATATCGACACAGCAGTCTTGTGAGTTGCTTGAACTCACACAACAGTTTAGGCAGAACTAAGACCAGAAAATTTAAAAAGTCTGACTTTCAAATCGCACCCCTACACTTAATCAATGCAGTTGTACTAATGGAACAGCATAATCCCTATTTGATTTCTTTTGATATCACTTCATTGGCTGGACTTTGTAATTGTTTGGTTATTTTCTTAGAGATTTGTTGTCATCTATCTCAATATTTTCTAGAGAGTGTGAATTCAACAATAGAAACAAACCAAATACACACTGGCAGTTATGAGCATGTCTGTTATGAGTGATAATACAAGATAAGTACTGGAAAGAAAAGCACAGATATGGGAATGCTGTCATAATTCTTGAGGAAAAAAAAAAAAGCTGTAAAATCATACTACTCACAGGTGAATGAGAAAATCTTTATAATGGCAGGTTAAAAGAACAGATACATGGAGCTGTCAGCCAACAAACAACTACCTTCCATAAATTTCATCAGCTAAAAATAGTTCCAGAATACAGCTAAATGGGAATTACATCAACTCACTTTAACTTCTAAAATATGAATGTCTCTAGCACAGTTGTCATTGTATATGGTACCCTTTTGGCATTCAAGATACGAATTCCCGTGAGACCAGGCATGATCAGTGAAATAAATATGTCTGTCTTAGAAAAGAAAAACAGTGAATTTGACTTGTAAAATTTTATAAGATCTAGGAGCTTCTTATGAGCAGCAACAATTGGAGCTGGGAGAAAGAAAATCCAATAAACTGACAACTTATGTTTGTTAATTGATGTTAGCCTTCATTCCTTTTTGTCTTTTGATTATCAGATATGTGTTCATTGATCATACTAATTTTGTTTTGGTTTAAATGAAAACAGTTTTCCACAGATTAATCACATTACTTAGAATCTAGTCTGAATATGGAAAGGAAGGAAGAGTTGTGTGAGTTTATGTGCTAGTATTATGCACAAATAATATTTAGCAAGTTGACATAGATGAAAAATCTTTTCAACCTATGTTGGCAATGCCATTTATCATTTAAATTTAATGTTAATTTATTCTCAAAGACTAAGGTAATAAAGGTCAAATTACATTCCCTCTCCTATAAAGTGTAACTCAGATGACATGACAAGTGCATGCTTAATGCCAGGCAGCCAAGTCTTGACTCTCTTGGAGTGTGGTTACAAACACAGGCATCTCTGTTGAGATTAATGGGATGGTTTATGTGCGTGGTAAAGTTATCCTGATAAAGGGATTTCCAATCTGGTTTACAGATTGTTCTTTTTTTAAGTGAACATCCTCCTGCCTTCATATTTGTCTTCAAAGTATAAAGATTTTTGTATTAAAATTGGCTATGTATATGCAAATATGTATACACAAGCACATACATATATGCTGTTTACATACAGATGCATTGTCCTACAAATCTTATAATTAAAAACAATTTTTCATTTTACAGAGGCACATAGTTCTGCACAAACCTTTTTGAATGAGACATCACTCAAAACGTTCATGACACTCAGCAGCTATTACCATGGGGGATAAAGAAGCTTCTTAGAAGAAAACATAGGAATTGATAAACAGACTCCATTAAAAAGTTTTTTCATGCTAGTGTTCAACCAAAATTAGAGTTATCTTGTGCTTTGATGTTACCATTTGTAGTGTAACCCTTATTTAGTTGTTTTGATGCATACAATAATTGATACTTCAATAATAAACTTGTTTATATTCCAAATGTCTTTAATCCTTTTGGTGTCTTTTTTGAGACTGAAGTGCCTTTGTGGTATATCACTACTCTGATGTCATCTTTGCAAGTCTTTAATTGCTAATGTTTTGACATAAATAGCAGTGTTTTCACATCTGCCACCTATCCAGCATGGAGAAACAAATACAGAATTGCTGTCTTCCTCTACTCATAATCTTTTGGGCTTTAATCATGAACTTTTTTTTTTCTTTTTTTTTCTTTTTTTTTCCTCATATATTATATTATTCCTTATTAAGTAGAAGGAATGATGTGGGAAAAAAAAAAAACAAAACAAAACAAAAAAAAAAAACACTACATAAAAAAAACCAGAAAAATAGTTGTAGTGGGCTGATCATGTCTGGATGCCAGGCATCCACCAAGCTGCTCTATCAGTCCCCTAAGCTGGACAAGGGAGAGAAATACAGCAAAAGGGTTAAGACAGACAGGGGCGGATGTCTCACAAATTACCGTCATGGGCACAACAGACTCTATTTGGGGAAAGTTTATTTCATTTACTACCAATCAAATCGGAGTAGGATAGTAAGATAAGAAAAAAATTCTTAAAAACACCTTTACTCCATGCTGCCCTTTTTCCCATGCTTAATTTTACTCCCAAATTTCTCTACCTCCTCCAAGGCAGGGGAATGGGCAATGGGAGCTGCAGTCAGTTCATCACATGTGGTCTGTGCCAATCCTCCTTCCTTCCTTCCCCAGAGAGAGGTCTTCTGTGCTTCAGAGTAGATTCTCTGCAGAATCACATGTCCTTCCAGGTGCATAAATGCCTCTCCAAAAGCCCAGAGCTCTGGCCAAATATCTGCTCCAATGTGGGCTTCCCACAGTGTCACAACCTCCTTCCGTTATCCACTTGCTCTGGCCTAAGGCCCTCCATGAGCAGCAGGTGGATCTGTGCTGCATCATGAACTCCATGGTCTGCACCATGGGCTGCAGGGGAATCTCAGGTCCAATTTCTGGAGCACATCGTCCCCTGCCTTCCTTCCTGACCTGGGTGTCTGAAAGAAAACTTCTGATATTCTCACTCCTCCCTCTGTCTACAATTGCATGGTTTAGTTTCCTTCTTAAATCTGTTGTCCCAGAGGTACCACTGCCACAGTTTACAGGCTTAGCCTTGACCAGCAGCAGGTCCATCTTGGAGATCTTGGAGCTGGCTGGCACTGACTTTACTGCACACAGGAGAAGCCTTTGGCAGCTTCACACAGAAGACATCCCTGAAGTGCCTCCACTGCCAAAACCTGGCCACACAAATCAAATACAGCAATATTGCAGTAGGAAAGAAAAAAGGGAACAGAAATTACTGTTACAGAATCTTGTAAATTGCAAGGGAAGAAAATACTTTTAAACCAGCAAAATAATTAGAATCTGTGTTAGACCATGATCACTTGCAGAGAAAGTGGCACCTTCTATTCCAGTTTATTCTTTAAAAAAAAAGTGTAAATGAAGAGCAATGTCAGCAACTTGTTCCAGCATTTATTATACTTGCTACATATCCTGTCTCAATAAACTTTCTTAAAACAATAAAAGTTTTCTTAATTTTTCTTTCGTTTAGTGGAATGTGTTGTGGGTTGACCTTATCTGGCTGTGAGATGTCCACCCAGCCACTGTCTCACTCTCCTCCCTCAGCTGGATACAGAAGGGGAGCAAATGAGATTAAAAACTTCATGGGTTTAGATAAGGGCAGGGACGTCATCTACAATCATCACTGTCATGGGCAAAACGGACTCAACTTGGGAAAGATGAACTTAATTTGTTGACAATTAATAAGAGATAGGACAGTGAAAAACAATCACAAAACTAAAACCACCTTCCCCCTCAATACTGTTTCTTCCTAGGCTCAGTTTCACCCCTGACTATTGTGCCTCCTCTTTCTCAGAGAGTTTTCTGCCCTTTCTTAAACATGTTTTCCCCAAGGAGCCACCACCTTGGCTGCAGGGCTCAGCCATGCCCTGCAGTGGGTCACCTGGAGCTGCAGGAACCATCTGTCTGTGGCACAGGACAGCCCTGGCAGCCCCTCACAGAGACCACCCCACAGCCCTGTCTGCTAACACCCAAGATATGAGTGGGTTGCCAAGCTTGGTATGTATCTGTAAATATTAAATATTCTAGCTGGACTACAAACATAGACAACTTATTTGAAAACATACTAAGCTGTGTTCACTGCAATGTTAATGAAGGAATCACACAATCTTTTTGGTTTGTCAGTCACATAACACTGGGAATACTCACCTATGGTTAGAATGTCTTCTGCATGCTTTTCATGAGGTTCTGTTTCCTAAATGAAAAGGTTTAGAAGTCACCCACTGATGGATACACCTTAACAAAAATCTCTCACCCTTGTTCAATTAATTTATCTACTGATAGAATCTGAAAGACCTTTGCACAGTAGCCCTTATTCTTTTGTGTAGATAGAATTTCTTATTGCTTACTTTTCAGTCGAGGGTGCAATTGGCTTTTACAAAAGATTTGTGATTTGTGTTTTCTCCATGTCATAAAACCACTGTGAAGATAGGAAGTGCAAGGGGTGCATACTCTGTTACATGGTCAGTATACTAGAGGCACTTTTCTTGCAACTCTGTTCAATAACATTTGTTCAGAGTAGAGAGGAGAATGTTTGTGGGTTAATGGAGTACACAACTCTCAACAGGAATTCAAGGTGGCTAATGGATGTGCATTCAGATGCTGAAGTGTTGTTGAAGATGGAAATCTGAACTGGTAACAAGAAAACTCCATTAGTGACATATTAGTAGTTTTCTGAGGCTTCAGTGGGATCAAGAAGAAAGACTGTTTTCTTATTCATGGATAAGTGAATCTGAATGACATTTTGCTAAACATGAGGGAGATAGGAAAGACAACAGAGGCTTCTAGAAGTAGTAGAAGATGTGTAAGCTGTCCTGGTTTGGGCTTGATTGGAATTAATTTTCCTAGCAGCTGGTGTAGTCCCGTGTTTTGACTTTTTCATAATAATTATTGATAACACACACTCATGTTTTAGTTGTTGCTGAGCAGTGCTTTCACTTAATCAAGACTTTTCAGCTTCTTACACTGCCCTGCCAACAAGAAGGCTGGGAGTGCACAAGAATTTGTGAGGGAGCATAGCCAGGACAGCTGACCCAAAGGAATATTCCAGAGCGTAGAAAGTCATGCTGAACAATAAAACTGCAGGGAGTTGGCCAGGGCCAGTAGCAGGCCAGTAGCATACTGCTTAGTCAGTGGGTGGTGGCAAATTGGATTGTGCATCATTAAGTGTGTGTATTCTTTTACCATTATAATTATTTTACCTTCTTTTTGTGTCCTTAATGTGTCTTTATCTCAACCTATAAAAGCATCACCTTTTTATTTTTATTTTTATTTTTATTTTTATTTTTATTTTTATTTTTATTTTTATTTTTATTTTTATTTTTATTTTTTTTATTTATTCTTCCCACTCTCACTGGAGGAGAATAAGCAAATGGTAAGCAAATGGCTGTGTGGTGTTTAGCTGTCTGATGGATTAAACCACAACACGTGCCTACCTGATCCCTGGAATTATTGCCAACATGCCCTCATCTAGGATAAGAGTCAGGGGGTGGTACTTTCATCAAGAATCTCTCTAAGTATAGAGGGCCATATGACCATGGAGATTGAGCATGTTTCTGAATTCAGCACTAGAATGAGATGAACTGCAGAGGCATTCTGGTATCACACTCAGAAATACATCAGGTGAAATCCTACCCAAAAAATGGTTATTGTTTTCCAGCCTAAGCTTCATTTTGGGATTAGATAATACAGCAGATGAGTTTAAGGTGAAGTTCCAGTTCTTCCTGTGTTTCAGAACTATTAAAAAGAAACAAAAAATAAAAAGACAGAAAATGAGAAAAAACAGCAGTTACCTTCAAAAGCCAAATTTTTGCTATACTTGATCTCCACAAAATTTAGATGCTTCTCTTCCGCAATTTTTTTTTCAAATAAATGACCAAAATCATTGCCATGTACATCCACATGTATAAAGTTAATCCAACACCACCAAGAAAAGAGATTTGCTACATGGACTGCTTCAGCTTCAGTCTGTTATCAGACTACTGATACAGCTCTTCCTTTTCCCTGAAGAAAATGCTTGCCATAATTGACATATATCACCTGATACACTTAACTCAGAAACTGAGATTCCTCCCACTCTAATATATGTTCACATTAATTTCTAAGTTGTTTTCAATTCACTCTCATAAAAATAAGAGTGATTCTGGATGTTAGCTTAGTAAGAAAAATATTAAAATAAAAGGATTTTTACCTTCCCAGACTGAGAAATGCCATAGATACTGTAATAGTTGGCAGAAATTGCAGTCTAATGCACACTTTACCACTGTGAGCAACACATGGTGAGAAAGCCAGCTTTTCTTCAGCACACTGAGTAGCAGTGATTTGCCAGTGGCACTTCTGGAAAAGAAAGGGGACAAGAAAAACAGGTCAGTAAAACAAATGTGATCATAGCAGGTCAGAATGTGTGTCTGTGCTTCTCAAGATAGAATTAAGTCACAAAAATCAAATATTTATGAAAGATTTTCAATTAGATTATTTTCATGGGCACTGGATGCTTGCATAATGTATTTCTTTGGAAAAAAAGATTTTCTAAAGAAAGCTTTCAAAATATCAGGAAAAGGAACCAAATTTTTAATAAGTTTATGTGATTTTGGAAAATATAGATATGCTGACATGATTTTAGTAGAAGTTATTTAAATCTTTATGTCCTGTGTCTGTACTCATAGTGAATAATCTTTCATGGGCTTGTTATTTACATGACTGCTTACAATGCATCCTTAGTAACTTTATTAATGATACACCTCATACTACTTCTGTATTTCACACCAAGGTAAAAGATCTATTTATTATTTATTTTCAAAGAGTTTTAGAAACACATTTCCATTGTTCAGTTTGTTTCACAGACAGTTAGTCCCACGTCTGCTTTCATCTCTAAGGATGTTTCATACAAGATGACTTTTTTTTTTTTTTTTTTTTTTTTCTTTTTGTTTACATCAGGTTCCTTATCTTTTTCATTCAGAAGTAAATTTTGATCCAAATGCCACTAAAATCAATGCAAGCAATACAATATTTTGAGCTGACTTTATCATAATCTGAATGAAGTGTGGCAAAAATGTAATAGTATTTCTTAATATTTTCTTCTTCTTTATAGAAAGTTTTGAAATATAAAAGTAGGGAAAGAGAATATTAATTAATTTTCAGTCTTTTTTTTTTTTCCTCGTTTATGGTAAAATAAAGATGCAACCATATTGAGACAATTCAATATTCCTGACACATCTGCTTTAAAACTATATCTCTTACATAAAACAACTTGGCCATCAGACGTCTTCTTTTCAGTGTCTTAATGAGAAAGTGGGATGTTAGCTTGTTGTCATAGAATTAAGTGGGTTTTGAGTCCTATAGTCTCAGGTGTTAAGAATGTGGTTTTTGAGTCCTGTAGTCTCAGGTGTTAAGAATGATATGAAAAAGAAAATAAACAGCAACTCTATCTCCAACTTACCTCAAAGTAGCTTTCAAATTTAAGTGATCGGCCAATATGAGATAATGGTAGCAGTATTTTGGAGTATTTTGCTAAGTGAGATGTCCCAAAGTTATTTAGGGAATATACATCTTGTTTCTCTGAAGACAAGGTCGTGAAATCAATGAGAAAACAAAATGCCACTGCTCTTCACATTTTCCTTTCTAGCCCTTTTCTGTGTAGTTCTAACACCTTAGCTCAAAAAGCTCTATGTTGAAATGACATTGGAAACAATATTTTTGTGTCTGTGTATCTCCATATATTGTTCTTCTCTGTGTTTTTGTTGTTGTTGTTTTGTTTTGTTGTTTTGTTTTGGTTTTATTGCAGCTTGTTTTTCTTTCTCACACTTTAGTCCAGTAGTTCCTGCTCGTCTAAGTTTATCACCAGATCACAGTAAGCCTCTCTTTATAGCAAAGTATAGGAAAACACAGATAACTCCTACTCCAGCTTTGTCTGTATCTTTTTACAGCTAACAGACATTACTGTTTCAGCTATAAAGGATGTAGACAGGGTGATGGGGTTTTTTTACACTGAATGAGAGACATGGCATCTATCAACATTGCTAAGGTTAACCTAACTCAAAACAGTGTCGAAATTAAAGCTGTAACTGGCGATAGAAGCTACAGAGCTGAAACTTAAGGCAACTGAACTGTTAACTTGGACAAGCCACTTAAATTTCTGAACCTGGGTGGTATGAATTTAGTGTAGGTGCCCTGAACAGTGTCAGATGCCCTTTAAAAGAAAATCAACCACGCATAAAAAAACCCTAAGCAATTTTCTCACAGATGGGGAACTTAGCACTTAGGTCTTTTTCACTACCTAGTTACCGCGTTGTGCTATATTTAGTAAATTGTTAAGCAATCACTAACAAGCTCTAGCTTTATTGACACTGCTATGCCATAAGCTATTTATTGCTTGATTTTTTGTCTATGTCCACTAACATTTGTGACACTGAGATCAAAAGGGAAAAAGATGCTAGGGATGGCCATAGATGTGTTCAGAACACTCCCTTTCCAGCCACTTCCTCCACATCTTACTCAGGAAAAAAATTACTACATGAACCAAAAATTCTAGAGTCCTTTATTTAGCAAGATTATTTACACCATTATTTATCAAGATTTCCAGTAAAGTCTTAGACCATCTTTCCAAAGTAATTCTTACATGCTCTGCATACTTCTAATTTATACAGAAGGATAAAATTCTTCATGGAATGGAGTAATATTTCTGATTTTCTTATAAAGTATCAAGATATCAAGATGTGTCAAGATCTGCCTTTCATATCATGGACTCACAGAATTATTGAGGCTGAAAGGGACCTCTTGTTAAACCACCTTTCTCAAACAGGGTCACCTGGAGTCCCATGCCCAGATTTTTATGTTCATTTTTTTTTAATATCCCCAAGGATACAAACACCACAACATCTCTGGGTAAGTTGTGCCAGTGCTCAGCCACACTGAAGTAAAAAAAAAAAAAAAAAAAAAAAAAAAAAAAAAAAAAAAAAAGAAAAAAAAAAAAAAAAAAAAAAGGCTTCCTGATGCTAAGATGGAACTTCTTGTGTTTCAAATTGTTCAAATTGTGCTCATTGTCTCTGGTTTCTGTTACTGGGCACCACCGAGAAGAACCTGGCTCCGTTCTCTTTGTACCCATCTGTCTTGTATTCATACATATTGATGAGCCATCCCTGAGGTGATCTAGGCTGAACAGGGCCATCTCTCTCAGTTTTTCCTCACAGGAGAGGTGCTTCAGTCCCTCTGATATCTTGGAGGCCTTTTGCTAGACTCCACAGTAGGTTCATATCTCTTAAGGTCTGCAGACCTTAAAATATATACTAGTTCACATCTTAAAAGTTCTCAAATGGAAGTAAGGACTCTAAAGTTTTCAACAAGGTTCCCTGACAGGGGATCAGGCTTTCAAAGTTAACATGAGGCACAGTGTTTGAGAGCATAGATTATAATCCCAGACTTCCCTCTACATTCTGAATTCCAGAAAACTGAATATGCATTTGATAACTTCAGCTGCCATAATCATTCCTAAACACTTTGAGTTCATTTGTTTGTAAATCCACTGGAAGGGGCAGAGTCAGAAGGAAAAAAAAAATTCATGCATTTCCTCAGATGAAATGGGATTGGTTTTATTGTTTTTTTTCTTTTTTCTTTCATTGATTTTAAGACAGGCAAGAGTAACCTGTTCAGGTTTTAAAAGCTAACATCTGTATGTTTAACCAAGACAAAATAAATGCAGATATTATCATCTAATATTGGACAGTTCTCCTTAGAGACAGAAGTTTGGGTTCTGTCTTCAGCCAAGTACAGTTTGCTGCATGATGCACTTCAGAAGTTTTTTCCAACTGAGCACACTCATTTGCTCCCAGACATAGACCAATCTTCTTTGCTCTTCAGTTAGGGCCTGTTTGACTCTCTCTGCATTAGCCAACACACGACAAAGGCATAATCATGCTTCCCAGATATATACCATAAAAGAAAAATAACATGGCCAAATAAAAGGCAAAGTTTGAAAAGCTGTCAATACAATTATTTATTTTGTATTTTGGAGTTTTCTTAATTCATATCCAAAATGAAGTCTTCCTAATAAAAAATTAATAGCAAAAAGCTGTAGTATACTTTAAAGTTATTAACATTATATTACTTTTTCAAAATATACTATAGAACACTTAAAAGTTATTATGGATAATTGTAAAGAAATAATAATTAAAAAATACTTACCAAATAAATGAGCAGTGTAAGGCAATGAATTTTACTTGCTTGATAATTCCCAGAATTCCATCCCTGATAACCAAATAACCAGTCTTTACTTCTAGTAAAGCCAGTATTATTAACAAAGGTTTAATGAAACAGATTTTCAAAAGTTCTAAAAAACACATCTGACACAATGTTTCAGAGGCTGCATCTTCCTTGACCTCAGTGCAACTTGTCAGATTTGTAGAATCATAGAATAATTTAGATTGGAAAAGACCCCTAAGGTCAAGTCCAACCATTAACCCAGCACTGCTAAGTCCACCATTAAACCATGTCCCTAAGTTCCCCAAAGTGTTCCAATATGCCTTTTAAATATTTCCAATGATGAAGACTCAACCATTTCCCTGAGCAGCTTGTTCTAGTGCTTGACAATCCTTTACATGAAAAAAAGTTTTCTAATATCCAATCTAAATCTACCCTAGTGCAACTTTGGTCCATCCCTCTTGTCCTAGCATTTGTTATTTGGCAGAAGTGTCTCATTTAGGTAGTTATAGGGGGCAAGAACAGCTGCCCTGAGACTCCCTTTGACTTCTAGGCAACTGGGATCTACATTGTTAGGCAGGACTGATGGTAAATGATGAACAAGTGGCTCTATGAACTCTTCTGTCAGACCTCTGAATATCTGGGGGTGGACTCTACCTGGCACCATGGATTTTTGTGTGTCTAAGTGGTGTAGCAGATTGCTGACCATTTGACCTTGGTATTATGGAGGCTTCATTTGGCTCCTCATCCCTGTGTTCTGGCTCAAGTGGATGGGTACCTGGAGAACAGCTGGTATTACTATTAAAGACTGAGGCAAAGAAGGCATTAAGTACCTCAGACTTTTCCTCATCCTTTTTAATTTTTTTCCCCTCTGAATGCAATAAAGGATAGAGATTTTCCTTAGCTCCTTTTTTGGTATTACTGTATATATAAAAACATTTTAAATTGTCTTTCATGGCAGTGGCCAGTTTAATTTCTAGTTGGGCTTTGTCCATTCTAATTATCTCCTTGCATAACTTCAACAACATCCTCGCAGACATTTACTTTTCCCTGAGTTCAAGCCAAAGCACTCTAACCAGCCAGATTGGTCTTCTATCTTGCCACCTTGTCTTTTGACATATGGGGATGGCCTCTAAGATCCTCTTCTTGAAAAATGTCCAGCCAACCCTTTGCCCTTCAGGACTGTATCCCAAGGCCAAAATCCAAACAGGCCAAAGTCTGTCCTTCAGAAGTCCAAGACAGTGGTTTTGCTGACCCTGCTTCTTCACTCCTCTGAAAAATTAAAGCTCTATTATTTTGTCATCACTGTTCCCAAGATGGCCTCCAACCACCACATCACCCACTCGTCTTTTCTCTGTTCATAAATGCAGCTCCAGCGGGACATCTCACAGCACTCTGCAGCTGTGTCAGGAATCTACACTCTGCAGCTGTGTCAGGAATCTACCTTCCACACATTCTAGGAACTTCCTAGACTGTGTCCTATCTGATGTATCGAATTTCCTGCAGATATCTGCTAAACTGAATTTTCACACAAGAACAAAATCTAGCTGTCCCATCTTCTTATAGCATATTTCATCTGTCTCTTCATCCTGGTGGGGTCTATAACAGGCTCCCACCATGATATCTGCCTTGTTGACCTTCCCCTTTATCCTTACCAACACCCAATCCTATTGTAAACACCATTTAGTTCTAGACAGTCAAAGCACACTCTAACATAGAGGGCTACTACTGCCTTGCCAATGCCTTCTGATGCGTTTGTAGCCATCGATTACAAAAATTCCAGCTGTGCAAGTCACCCCATTATGTCCCTCTATATAATCATTTTACTGCTATACAATGGCTTCCAGCTTCTCATTGTTGCCCATGTTGTGTGCAAAAATACCAGTTGTAGTATTGATCTTTTGGGGGCAAGAAGACCTAATCCCTATGTGGTCACTCCCTGATACATCTGTGATTTCTAACACATCAATAATCTCTGCATCTGTAATACCATATCGATCTCCATCCCCTACCTCTACCGAGGGATCAAACTGAAAGACCTCACACAACATTCCTGAGACATTAGCATGTCATCACCAGACTTATGGGTAGTGAACCTGATTTTTTTTTTAATTTTTCACTTTTGAATCTAGTTTAAAGCTCTTTCAGTGACCCTGAAAACTCCTGTCTGAAGATGATTTTGCGCCTTTGATGCAGGTGTACTGCAGAAGAATTTGACAACAAATATTTTCAACAAGACTTTCAAATGTGAGCAGAAATCATGAAAAAAAATCCAGGGTCAAGGGCAGTTGTCATATATATCCTGAAGTGGTGCATTGTCTATGTTGTTTTCTAGTTAGGGCTATGACAGTTTGTTCACACCCACTTTTAGTAAGGTTAGGACCGCACTTCTGTGTTATTACAAAGATGTTTTTTTCCTATACTAAATCAAAAATACTGCTGAGACTAGTAGAAAGACAGAGAAAAGAGAAAATAAGCATGGAAAAGGAGAAGTTTTATATTGGTATTCATGTATAACTGCACTCTACATAACAATAGAGGTGTATAAGTGGTTTCTCCCCTTCCAAAATTTTTGCAAGAACATTCTTCAGTTCCTCTTGATAGCGCATACAATCTAAAACAAACCAAAATAACATGAAGTCAGTTTTCAGTTTGAATGAGCTAATTTCAACTGATACGTCCTAAAAACTTTGCAGACAATGAAGAGGTCTGCATAAAATAGCCAGCCCATCATATTCGCAAACACTCCAGATTTAAATATTTCAGATATAGTAAAGGAAAACAGAATTGACATTTAAATAGCAAATACATTTTTGACACATACAACTCCATAAACTTAACTTCAGGTGTAAATATGACATACAGAAAAAAACCCAAACCTATCTGTAAAGAATTGGAAAAATAGTCACTACAAGGGAATAAAAATGGTGCTTTTTCATCTGTTTTGAATTTAGCATTACTGAGTGTCCATATTACGAAAATGTTTCAAAATTAGTGGCTGTTTTGCCAAAAAATGGAATTAGCATTTCTCTGTTTTCCACTGATGCCTGCAAAGCACTGAAGACATGTCATTCAAAGGTCACTCTTTTCTTTGTTTATGCTGTAAAAATGCTAAGGGACTGCCCACATACTCAGCAACTATCAAACATAAAACAGAGTTGCTTTGCCCTTTAACCTGTTACCAATACAGACCCAAAATTATTTTTTGAGTATACTTAATGGAAAAAATAATGACATTTGACAAGTGTGACATTTGATGTCAAGGAAAGAAGGAAGGAAGGCAGGAAGGAATGCAGGCAGGCCGGAAGCAAGGAAGGAAGGGAGGGAGGAATTTTTTTTCACAAGAGCTGTTTTGATAGAATGGGGGGGGGTTGTTTGTTTGTTTGTTTGTTTTGGTGCACTTTCTGCTTTGGAACTAAATTCACAGGACAGAGATACAGGTGTGGAATTTCTGTTACAGGAAGAGGATCCTGATTTCCAACTTTTTTTTTTTTTTTTTTTTTTTCCCCCTGAGGACAGTGAAGTCTAGAAAGTATTTTTTTCTAAAACTGCAACTGAAAGAGAAGAGGAAGTACACACAATGCTAAGAATCAGATGGCCAATGCTGGTGCTTTGGTGAGCAGTGCAAAACTTTAAGAAGCGGTGATTTGATCTTAATCCAGACCAGAAATCTGGAGCAGATTGGAAGATCATTTCCTCTCCACTTTCATATTCACCAGACATGTATCTTGTGATGCAGTAGCTCAAAGCAAAAGAAATTAGTCTTTATATATATTTTATTATCTATTTCTCTTTCTGTTATTGAAGTTTTTTTTTTTTAATGAAGTGAAGCAAAAGATCAAGATGATCTGTGTGCAGACTAGGTAGCAAAAGACTATTTATGGAAGAGTGATATAGGTAGCTGGACATGATTCACTAGGCTAAACCTATTCAAGAGAATCATAGTCTTTTAGCACACACACAGTATTTGTTTTTGATTAATTTAAAATTCTTGGTTATTTCCAGCAGTGACCAAACACATTTCTGTCTTTGGAGGAAGAAAAGTGATATCTAAAACAAAGGAGGCTATGGCAGATTTGTGCTCTGGGAATGAGGAACACAATGGTAGTGTACTGCCATGGAGATTGCTGACTGCAAAGTAGCAGTTATTCCCACTTATTGGAATAATGCTGCTCCTCTAGATCCCTAGATAAGCAATTGCTAAATTGTGCATAAACATTCTAACTTATTTTAAAATTCAATGTGAAAACACCTATGCAGGTAACTAGTATGCACTTTTGATTAGTTCTTGACAGAAACACATTACAGACACAAAGCCCTTGTCACAACCCCTAAAATTGTATCCTTTCCCCACCACCCTGCCCTCCTTTTGCCTAGCTCCATTTATAGCTTCATAACTGTATAAAATGCTGCCCATATTTAGAGCAAATTTTGAATTCCTCCTTCACAAGCTTATAGAAATATTTTACTCTCCTCATAGGATGCCTGGCAGGAAAGCACTGCTTAACAGTTTCTAAGTTGGTTTGAAGCAGAAGTGTCAGCCTTATATATTCACAGCTTTACAATGAGGCTGTGATGTAGGAGGTAACTT
The DNA here is from genome assembly GCF_015227805.2 of Hirundo rustica. NCBI lineage: Eukaryota > Metazoa > Chordata > Aves > Passeriformes > Hirundinidae > Hirundo > Hirundo rustica. The sequence continues at coordinate 64,755,996 of NC_053451.1, forward strand.
TTCTTCTACTACACACCACAGCAAGAACTACTTGCATAGGTTAAGATTGTAAATGTTCCTTATCCTGTCATTAAAAGCCATAAATCTGCTGCTTCAAATATATTAAAAAACAAAAACAAAGAAAAACAAAACAAAACAACAACAACAACAACAAAAACCTATGAATATGGTAAAACAAATTCTTTATGACAAAATCAGATTTCTGAAGATCACTTTCCTGAATCTTTTGCGCTCTATGTTGTGCACCAAAAACCACTGTCTTTCTTTAACTTCACCCAGCAACACAGTTCAGCCACAGTCACCTCCCACTCATGGGAAGGGGGAGAAAATCAGAAGACTAACAGTGAAAACTCCTGAGATAAGGAGGGTTCAACAGGTAAAGCCAAATCCATGCATACAAGGAAAGCAGAAAAAGGAATTTCTTCACTGTTACCCATCAGCAGGGAAGTGTTCAGTCATCTCAGGAAAGCAGTATCACGTGGCAGATACTTCATAAGACAAATGGCTCTGAAAGTTACCCAGTTTTTTTATTGCTGAGGGTGGTGCCATACAGTATGGAATATCCCTCTGGTCAGTTGGGGTCCGCAGTCCCAGCTATGTCTCCTCCCAGCTTCTTGTACACCCCCAGCTTCCTCGCTAGTGGGGTCAGAAGCAGAAAAAACCTTGAGGTTGTGTAAGCACTCAGCAATAGTTAAAATATCCCAGGGTCATCAACACACTTTCCAGAATAAATCCAGAGTAACACCATAGTAACTAATGTGAAGATATTAACTCTATCTTAAAACCGGTACATAAAGACAAAAGTAAAAAAAAAAAAAAAAAAAAAAAAAAGTTTCAACAAAGGAAATTTAAACTGCACATTAGGAAGCTGCAGTGACGGCTGTTAAGTAGCAGCACACAGAAAGTGTGGAATCTCCACCCTTGAAGACGTTTAAAACTTGACTGAAAAAGTTGTGAACATTCTTTTTTAAGGTTTTAAACTATCCTTCCTTCAAGTGGGAACTTGGCTGTAAACAATCACCATATGATACAACATTTTTCTTTCATTCCTGTGATTCAGTGATATCTTTCCACATATAATACTTGAAATTGCAAGCCTTTAAAATGTGGGGGATTCATGTCCAGTAGTCAGTCTTTTCCTTATCTGAAAAATGTTTGTGTCCTGCTGGACTAAGTTCAAAGTTAGCATTTTTCTTCCTCTAAGAATGTAAATGAATTGTCACCAATCAAGTAAATTGGTGAGATTAATCAAAACAGTCCTCAAGTCCTCAAGTGTATGTGGCAGACTGTGTGTTATGGATAATTGTACTGGATCTGGCTGAGATGGAGTTCACTTTACCACAGCAGCCCTTACAGTGTTGTGCTTTGTATTGGTAGAAAAGGTGTGGGTAACGCCCCAGTGCCTAGGCTACTGCTGAGCAGCACTGGCACAGCATCAGTGCTGTCTCCCCAGCATTCTGCACCCTACCAGCAGAATGGAGGTGGGCAGAATCCTGGTAGATGCAATTAGTACAACTGACCCAAAATGCAAAAGGGAAATTCCATAGAATATCATGTCAGCTCGGATACATAAGCTAAGAAAAGAAGGAGGAAGGGGCATACATTTGTAATTTACACTGTTTGCTTTACTGAACAACCATTACAAATGCTGAAGCTCTGCTTCACAGGAAGCGGCCAGGCATTGCTTGATTATAATTGAATAAAACCTCTCTTTTTTTTCACTTTGCTTGCACACACAAAACCTTTTCTTTTTTCTTTAGTAAACTTCCTTATCTCAACCTATGAGCTGGTTTCCATCTTTCTCTTCCCTGTCCATCTGAGAAGGGGCAGTGATAGAGTGGCTTGTGGACATCTGGCATTCAGAACAATGTCAATTCTCTACAAGAATCTCCCTTCTACTGCTCAGCATAATCAATCTGTAAGCATACATACAGAGAGTTGTCTGTTGAGAAAGGTATGAATTAGGAGATCTTAATTCTTGTAAATCAAAAAGAACTTATCAAATGAAATTTTAAATTTGTTTCAAAGTTTTTTACAGAAGTTTTATCACAAGTTGCTTCACAGACATATGCTCCAAATCCTTTCTCTTTCCAATCACAGTAATACTATAATCCCTAGAATTTTCTCACAAAATGTGACTTAATATTTCCTCTATGTATTTCATTGTCTCTGATGCAATTAGTTCTTTCCTAGTGTCTGCCCCAAATAGCCCAGAAAAGAGGCCAGGTTAACCCCTGTTTTTATGCAATTTATGCTTTAACCTTGGTCTTAACATCTACTGCTTCTCTCTGTTTCCCCCCAAGCTGTATTCAGGCTGGGTCCATAAACCAAAAACCAATTAAGCGACTCTTTGCTCATTACTTAAATCTCAGTTTTCTAGTCCTTTAATTAAGTGCTAGGCAGTTGTGGCCGGGCTGTTAAATGCAGATATTTCTTTGGAGGATTGCACATTTTACTAATGACTGCAAGATGATTGTTTAGCAATATATTAATAACTATTACAAACATAAATAATTGTGTTAAATTGATATTTGAAAATTATTTTGAAGGAAGAGAAATTGACTAGATTGTCCAGAGATTAGAAAAAGTGAATTCATAAAATTCTGGATCTCAAATAATTAAAAAAACAAACCAAAACATCAAAATTTTTCTATACGTAAGTCTCTTTGAATTTAATGAAAAATTTCCATTGAAGGTGCAGAATATTCTGAATACAGATATTGTATAAAATGCATTTAAATTAATTGAAATAAAGATTTTCCCCTGAAAAAAAATTTATAATTTCAACTGTCTAGAACCTGTTTCTATAATTATATATTATTAGTTTTACTTCCTTTAAGCATTGGCAGAATTGTTAACAAATGGGACTTTCACTCCTGGTAATACTATGACAAAAAGTTATTTTCTCATGACAGCGCTTCAAAGTTTAGAAAAGGCACAGCAGAACTCTTTAACCATCAAATGAAATTAAACATTTCACTACTCTACAGAGTATAAATGTGAGCCTTATTCTTTGATTAGAAACAGATTGAGCGACCATGACCTGAATTACTTACCTAGCCATCCTTTGAAAGGGGAAAGTCCTGACTTTGGCTGGGATGGAAGTCACTTTCTTTTAATGGTCTGCAGGAGACTGAAGGAGAGGTTGACTGTCTCAAAACAACCAGTTGGGAAGTGGTGGGGAACAGGGCAAACTCAGCCACAGGTGAGACGGCACTCTGCTCCCCGCGGCACCCTTGAGCTTTCTGGCGCTGCACTGTGAAGTGTGTGAGCATTGGAAAAGTCAGCACTGACCACCACTGTAACGGGGGTGGTCGACTGCAAGGGCCAGCTGAGAACATCCTGGCTCTGTGTAAAATGCAGGCATGAGACTTCAGTGATGAAATCAGCATAAGCTTGTTCTACGAGGTGCTCTCCACTATCCTGGATTTTAAAGCTGCTGACACCACACCAGGTTAGTGACTACCTTCCTCTCTCCTTTTTCTTTTTTTCTTTTTCTTTTTCTTTTTCTTTTTCTTTTTCTTTTTCTTTTTCTTTTTCTTTTTCTTTTTCTTTTTCTTTTTCTTTTTCTTTTTCTTTTCTTTTCTCTTTCTTTCTCTCTTTCTTTCTCTCTTTCTTTCTCTCTTTCTTTCTTTCTCTCTTTCTCTTTCTCTTTCTCTTTATCTTTCTCTTTCTCTTTCTCTTTCTCTTTCTCTTTCTCTTTCTCTTTCTCTTTCTCTTTCTTTCTCTTTACATTTTCGTCTCAAAATACACTATAAGCTGGACAAATAAAAATTCCAACCAATGGCTTGTTAAATCCCTTGTTGTGTCTGGACAAGTTAAAGTTTGCTAAGTTAAACTTTGCCAAGTGACTTATTTCATTGGAATGCTCCAAAGTTTTCAAGTAAAAGTGGGGATTTTTTGAACCTCCTGACAATTTTGTTGTTTCTCCTATGAGCTGCTCAGGGTAGATACAACTACCTTCCCCTGGACCCACCAAGCAGACTGGGGCATTAGACAGCCCATATAGTGCTGTGTTTTATATTTATGACCAAAAGTGCTTTGATAGCAATGTTTTGGCTTTTATAAGAGCAGCACTTCTGCTGCATCAAGGTCTTCCCTCTTTCCTACTCTGGCCAGTCAATCAGTAGCCAGGGGTTGCACAAGAGTTGGGAAGAGACACAGCTGGGAGACCTGACCAAAACAATATTCCATGTAATGAAACCCCACAATCACCAGTAAATCTGTGGGAATTTTTCCAAGGTAGCCATTGCTCATACACTGGCTGGGCACTGATCTCTTAGTGATGAGAGATTCTTTTTGCATCACTTGATGATTTTTTTGCTTCTCTTTTCCCCTTCAATTGTTAAACTCTCTTGACAGATGAAGTTCCTCACTTTTGCCATTCTGATTCTCCCACTGAACCTGATGGGAGAATAACGAGTGAGCAACGAGATAGAGGTTTATTTGCCAAATACAGAGATTGGCCATTAGGTAGCTATGCACTTTTTTTTTTTTTTTTAATTTAAAATAATCCATAGAATAGGTTGGTTTGGACTTGGTTTAATTAAATTACATAGCTGAGTAACCAAGGGTTGGATAAAATAATTTATTCACAAATTAATAAGATTTAGCTATACTACATACAAAGTATTGCAGGCAAGCCTTGGGTAAACCACATCTCTTGGGTAAGGGAAACCTTTCCATGAGAAAAACTTTGTTAGTGTTCAGTTCAGATCAGATTTTACTATCTTTACTGATGTTGCACAAAATAATTTTTCTTTGAGTGAGGCAACTATTAGGACACTGATAGGTAACTGGGCATCATGACGTTTGTTAAACTTGACTGACTTCTTTTGTAAACTGTTGGAAACAAGTAAGTATTTGGAGGGTCATACTTGCTGTAGCTAGCAAGAGGAGATACACAAACCCCTATTAAATGTATCCATTTTCAGTTCCTGATTGATTGTTTCTAATGACTTTATGTGGTCTTAATGTCTTTAGGCTAAAGTTCAAGACAGTCATAAAAAAACCCCTGTACAATGTATTTTCTTTGGTATTATTTAAGGTTTTAAAATTTTATTTTATAAGAATTTTTTAATTTTTAAGATAGAAAACTTTATTTAACATTAATTCAAATTCCATAGAGATTAAAAAACACTTTAACAAAGTTAAGGTAACTAGATGTTATGGTTTGATTAAAAAATTGCCTCTAAGATTTGTTTTTATTGTTATTTGTTGATGGATCTTGAAGCCTGACAGTATTATGCTTGTTTTATAACTTCTAGCTTTTTGCTGGACAGATGTTCTTCATAATGTTCAAAGATCGTAAATTTTGGATAATGCAGGAATCTGAGATAGAACTATATTGAAATAAAAGTAAATATAGAACCAAATCAATATTTCATTTTAAGAAAGGCAATGAATAAAGGACTTCAAATAGTCACTTCTCTCTTTTTTTGCATTTTTATGCATTTGTGTGAAATATTTTTCAGAAGATGGGGGTTTTTTTTTAGATTTTAGTCTGCATATATATGTTGTGCTTTATACAACGGTGTGTAGTTTGAGATGTGTCACGTGACTGATACATTTTTAAAAATATCAACTCTGAGGCAAGAAATATCCAACATACATCATTGCAGGAAAACACAGATGAATTAATCAAGTAATTTTTTTTACATAAAACTCAATGTCATCTAGCAAGCGTGTTTATGCCATGAACAAATCTAACACGAACAAACCTGCTGCCTGTGGTGAGGTTCGTAATAGAAATGTTTGTCTTTGGAACAACTTGCTTTCCACTCCAATTCTGTGGAGTGGAATGTGATAAAAGATTAACAGGCAACAGAGAAAGCATAGGCTGGATGTTCTACTTCAGTTAAATATGAGAGTTATGAAAATAAACACCACCTTAGATGAGTGCAGAAAGGTTATCTGTTGGTTTGTTCGCTTGCTTTGTTACCACGTGACACCTGGAGAATATGAGTAGGTGAAAACATTTCAGTAGTTTTTTGACAAAGTGAACAATTTGGAAAAGAAAAAGAAAAATAGAGAAAGGAAATCTCAAAAATAGGGAAGTCAGAAATCAGGTTTTGGTTTTTATCACAACAGAAAAAAAAAATTAAGATGAAAATATATTCATATTTTCTTGCAGGGTGCTTGGGATGATGAAAAATACTGTCTGTGTTGGTGCTGATGTGATAAAATCCTGCATAATTTTGAAGGAAAAAGCATTAAAACAAATTGAAATAACTTTCAGAAGTTAATTTTGTTTCTAGGACAATTGTATAATTTGTTGCTTGACATAAGATCAAGTCCAGAATTCATGCTGTACTAGAAAATATACCCAGATTTCAGAAAATCACTACCCTTGTCTTGTCTTGTGTGGTCCTCTGTGTATATACGTCAGATAAGTGGGGGAATATAGGACTTCAGTGGGACAGTTTTGATTACTCAAGTAGCAGAAAAAAGCAACTGAAGTAAGATAAATAAATGTTTCTGTAATTACTTCCATGAAACTTCAAAATGACAGCATACTCCAAAAGGGATTTTTTTTAGTCATTGTCTCAAATTGTGCAAGAAGCATTAACTCTATTAAAAAAATGGCTTTGTAATTGTTTAACAGCTGATGCATTTGTATATCATAATGAGTAACTGCTAAATAATAGATATACCACCATATTTTGAAAAAAGGAGAGTTTCTAAGCAGACAGTAAGGTACCCTTAATTTGCATAGCGAGAAAGGAAGACTCAAGTGAAAAATAGAAAACTTTACAGCAGTTAGCATCATTGACCCTGAGGAATTTACTTTAAGTCTAGTAAGGAATGGAAGGGTTCACTGAATTCAGTCTTCACACAGTTCTGGATTCTTATGTTTTTGAAGATCAGTGGACAACAGTGTAGAATCTTAAAAAGCCTTGTAAGGACTATAATTTTTTTTTAAAAAAATTCTTCACATTTTAAGGCCTCTGACAGTTTGCATGTCTCTATGAATGATATTTAATACCCTGTTTTGCAGTAAATAAATGTGTGGCAATTTGGAATATTTTGTTCTAAGTTTCTCAAGAAGCCACCACAGATCCTAAGATGACACACAAAATAATGAAAAAAAAAAAAAAAAAAAAAATCGCACTCTTCTTGAAATTAATTGAGACTTCAATATTCAATATTGACTATTAGACTTCTAGGGTCTCTTAGAAAACTCTTCTCTGTAAAAAGGTTTGATTTGATCCTCTCTGATCTGAGAACTTCTACGTGACAGTTACTTTAGTTAAAGAATCATTCCAGAATTAAGACTTCAATGAGATGTAATAAAATGTCATGTCAAATCAACAATGGGTTACAAAATTGTAATGCTTCTAAATCATGTAAGTACATAAAAGTATATGTATCTACATTTGCTGTTGCTCCAAAACAAGGGGAAAAAAAACAAAGACCAAAACCAAAAACAAAAAATCCACAAACACAACACCTCAGAATTATCAATTAAAGTTTAAGGGACATAATTTTTATATTTTGAGGGGTTTTGTACTTTCTTAAAACTGAAAATTAGCATATTCTCAGATATTTTCAGGAAAGCTGGTCCCAAACATTCCCATCATATGTACCTTCCATATAGTATGGGAGAGATAAGCATTAACAAGTACAAATTTGTGAATGCATAACTTGAGGAACTGTTTTTCTCAAAAACGGTTTCAAATTTTAAAAAGAAAATTATAAGCTTAAAAAGCTATCAATATGAAACAAGGGTTTTATTACACACATGATATCTCAATGATATACTTAATTTATTTATTAGTTAAATAATTAATCCTTTCTTTATCTAGAAAACATTGAAAGTGTCATGAAGACTTTTCTTTGTCTTTAATCAGACCAGAAGAAACTTCAAATGAAACAAGCCAAACAAAAAGACACTGAGTCTTCTAATGCTTATAAAAAGAAAATAAAAACAATAAAATAAAATTTTTAAAAATAAAGTTTATTAAATATAAGAATACTGTTTCTGCTAGAAGGAGGGATAGATGTTAGGAAGAGAATAATTAAAAAGCAAGTGAGAAAGTAACAAAAAATTTAAATTATGTATTGGTGAGATACCAATACAAAATTTTAAATTATGTATCGGAAAAATACAATTCAAGAAACAAAACATATGAAGACTTCTACTAATCCTGCTGATTTCAGAAGGTAAATGCATAATCTCTCCTTCTCTTGGAGTCATTGGTAGAAGCTGAAACATTTGCCCTTTGAACGAATGTAGAGCTCCTGTTACATGGAGGATCTTATTCTTATGAAATATTTAAGAGACGTGTTAGACACAGCAGCAAAACGTGGCCACTTTGGTATGTACCACAAGGGGGCTGAATATATCAGGTTTGGAACCTGCCCCTGTTAAATAAAGACCCCTGTTACAGCAGAATCCTAGCAGATACTGTATTGCTGGCAGCACTGAACAGAAGCAACAAAGACAAAGATTAAGACAGGAAACTTCAAAATGTCAAGCCAAACTTGACTCCTCTTCAGAATGGAGATACAGATGGTTAAAAACCTCAAAGTCCTCAACCACCTTTCAATGCTCAATGTGCTTGTGATGAGACCCGAGCATGTGGCTCAGTCATGGTTACCCCATGACTGAGAGACACGAACAGTTACAGGGGTCTATTAAAACTTTTCATCTTGATTAAATATTACACATATTTCCTGCAGGGAAATGTAAAAGGGAAACTGCAAATGAACTGATAGAAAATTTGTAATTGGAATCTGGAATTTGAAATCTATCAAATGTATTGTATTAGTCTCAGAATCATAGAATTATAAAATATAGAATATAGAATATAGAATTATAAAATATTCTGAGTCGGAAAAGGATCTTTAAGTCCAACTCGTGGCCTTGCTCAGGACACCCCAAGAATCACACCACCTGGCTGGGGGCATTGTCCAAATGCTTCTTGAACTCTGCCAGGCTTGATGGATGTGATCACTTCCCTAAGAACCTGTTCCAGCACTCAGCCTCCTCTGGGTGAACAACCTTTTCCTGACATCCAACCTAAACCTCCCCTGACACAGCTTCAGGTCATTTCCTTTTGTCCTGTCACTGGTCACGATAGCAAAGAGATTGGTACCTACTCCTCTCCTTCCCCTTGTGAGGAAGTTGTAGACTGCAATGAGGTCTCCTCTCAGTCTCTACTCTAGGCTTGCCATCCACCAGGACCCCCAAGTGCCTTTCTATAAGGCTGTTCTCCAGCCTCTCATTCTGCAGTCTTTCCATACATCCAGGGTTGTCCCATCTTTGCCACTATCTTCTCCGAGGATGATTGATTATCTAGTGAAGAACAGAAAAGGACTCTCTTTTAGTGGAGAGTTCACCACTTCACTACTCCTGTTTCCAGATGTTAGAACACTTTTTTTTCTTTTCTTGGAATTATGATGTTGAGTGTGAGGCTGGTGTTTCAGAAACTCCTCTGATTTTTAAAGATCACTCAATAATAGCATTAAGTTCAGGAGTCTGGATGGCTCTCACATATCTGACCTGGTAGACTTTCAGGTATAATGGTCTCCCAGCCTTCCTTTCTGTTTTCCCCAAATCTTTATTAACTTAAGCTATTGATGAGTCAATTTAGGGTTGTAATGAAAGAAACACGATTTTAAAATAGCTACAAGGAAAACTTAATTGCTTGAAAACTTGAAAACCAACACTGAATGTAGAAGAGGTTAGTACCATTTTAAACAATTTCAAGAATTGTTTAACAAATTATTTCCACAGGAAAAAAAATATGAGGATTTTGGTTTCTTTTAAAATTAGATTATATTATAAACCAGTCATGTCCACATTTCTGAAAAATATATGGCATTGTGTAATGTCACAAAGGGAATAAGTTCACATGATATTTGAACTTTCATGGTATTCAAAACGTAAGAGTACAACAGGTTATCTTAGCTTCTTTACTTGTAATTGTGTGGGAGAAATTGAATATTCAGCATTCTAATTTTTCCACTGAATGAGTCTAATTCTTTGTCACTTATAATGGTCCCACAGCCTGTTTTAAAACCACAGTTTTTGTCTGTTGTATGTGTTTGTTTTGAACAAATTTCACCTTTGATTATTCACTTAAAAATGCAACTTTTAAACTTATAGAAATCTTTAAAAGTGCTTTGCATGAAGAATTTTTCTGGAGTATGTTTAAGCTTATAGATATGTTACTTGTAGTATAAAGAAGAACAGAAATAGAATAAAAAACCTTGAAACATATATGCTCTCCCAGCTTCAAAGTTTAATGCTGTTTGTGGTGGCCCAGCAGTTTATATGATGTACTTCAGAAACAAACTAACAAATAAGCCCATCAAAAAGAGATAAATATTGGTATCTTCAAGGTTTCTTCTACTATTTTTCCACGTAGACAGACCTTGCCAGTTAGTTGAAATATCTGCTTATTTTTATTGCTTCAACTACATTAGGGTAAGAGATTCCATAGATTAACTGGATAGAGAAATTGTAGGCCTTCTAGAATTTTCTTTGTCAGAAGACTAGCTGAAATTATAAATAAATAAATAAATAAATAAATAAATAAATAAAACAGTTGTAGAATGGTGAAATTTAAAGTTTTCACAGACAGATAAAAATAGAACAAAATTTACTCATAAATGTTTTATCCACCAAAACAATGTGTAATATAATCAGAATCGTCAAGTGGTAAGCTTAATTTGTAAAGGTATTAAAAAAAAAAAAAAAAAAAAAAAAAGGAACAGGGTCAAAATAATTTGGGAACAGGAAGTCTGTTAAGGCCGACCCAAAATTCTTTTAAATCTTTTTACGTAAAAATTCTTTTACGGTGTGTTTTGAATTAGTCCTCTGGGTGGATACAAATAACAATATTGAGATACATGATGTGTACTGCACAACAGGGTGGGAAAATTGAGAAATTGAAATTTTAGAAATATCTGTTGTGCATGTGTAACCTATGAATTATTTTCTGCACTTAATAACTTTTATTGTATTTCAGATTAGGCAATATTTGTAAAATAGTATTTATAAGCTTTTATACTTGTCCAGGGTCTAAAAGATGATTTCATTGTGGAATCTTATTTTGAAACAGGTAGAAAATCAGAAGGGAAGGCATCAAAGATGGCAATTCTGCTTCTGGGTTTGTATATGAAAATTAATCCAATTAGTCCAAAGGGCAGCATTGGCACTAAGCAGAATAAATTTTATTATCTCAGAGCTCATTCTTTTAAATAATTAATAATCTATCTTTTCCCATAAACTGTAGTTTGTACATATATGAATCTTCTTCAAAGTTTCCATATCCATCCTGACATACCTATTTCCACAAAGTAGGTCACCATTTATGGAGAAAGTCAGTAAGCAGACTTTATTCTTAGAAGAACTTTACTATTTGAGTGCAGTGAAGTCTTTAAAAATGAATAAACCACAGAAACATATGCAATCTTTGGTCACCAGAGCTACCTTTATGCCCCCAGAAGCCCTCTACAGCAATTTCTATTGAATATAGTGACACTTCAGATTAATTGCCAGATTCTCCCCTTCTGAATTCAGCCAACAAGCCACTCATGACTCAAGCAGATGTTTCTGCATTTTAGGCAAACTGCAGCAGGCTTGTATTCCCATCGCTCCCTTACCTCCATCACCTGTGACAAAGGCTTTTACCTGAGACATCACAGGAATTTTACTGACAAAGAACATGATGCTAGCCCACAAGCAATGCTGCAGTGTAGCCTAAGTTTCCACCAACCAGCACAGAGGAATGGAATATTAAAAATTAATAAATAAATAAATAAATAATAAAAAAAATTTAGCTTCATCTGTAGATCTACATTGATAATTATTGTATTTACAGGGCAAAGGAGGGCAGCAGGTTCCTTGAGAAGGTCCCTAGGAAAAAATATTTGAACTCATATCACCAATTATTTTCAGAAAACTAGTGAAGGTAAAAAGTAGCTGTCTGAAATAAATTGTTTTTCTGTGTCCTGAAAAAAGCTAAGCAGAGACAGAGTGGACTGTCTCAGGTTTAAGCACAGCAGTAAGACAAAACATTATAAGGACCAAAGCAGTGCAGCAAGTCTTCCCCCATATTGTTTTATGGTCCTCAGGCATCCTGAGGAAGACTCCTGTGGGGAAAGGATCAGACAGCTTTCTTGTAGCTGCTGCAGCTCACAGTACCGTACCCCAGCTGGAGAGTCAATGCTGCCAGGAGCAGGGCCCTGTGCCTGCAGCTGAGTCTGTGTGCACAACCTCTGCCGTCCTTTTATCTCCCCTCTGAGCGTTCCTACTCTCCAACTCCCACACATACTTCTGTGGTGTCCTTTTATCCATCAGTTCCTGCTTTTCTTAGAGAGACAGAGAAAATATGACTGACAGTCTGCTTTTACTGCAGCTCAGTTGCTATTTCAATATACTTAATCATCCAAATTAAATTGGATTAAAAAGAACTGTGGAGTTCTGTAGACTATGAATAGGCTGAGAAGAACTGTATAGGAATTGCACATTTCTTCCTGAATATGTCACTTTTTCAGTGACATTTCATTTCCAATTCAACATAATTTTTCTTTCTTCTTCATTTCTTCCCTGCACCAAAAAGAAAAATTCCACCATTTTTGCAGAAAATCTTGGGACAATTTATTTTTTGCCAAATATTTAGCCATCTGAGGGGTGTGGGGGGGTTTTGTGTAGTTTTAATTATTGTCCTTTCTTGTGGAACATGTGAGGCTAATCTGTTCTTCTGAATTGCCTTTGTATTTGTTGTTAAAATTGAAAACATTTCTTTGTCTAAACCCTTTCATATGATTTCTTCTCCATTTTCAGACCCCATTTTAGAAAGCACACAGTTTTCAAAATTCCTTGTCACCTTCCTTCTTTCTGTATGACAGAAGACTTCAGGCTTTGTCTTTTCAACTGGGTGTCTATGGCATCCCTGCTGCCTATGGATCGATGCCTTGTGGCATCATGGTCACCGGAGTAACATGCACTTACTTTCTGTCCTTCTCCTCTGGAACAGCATAGATGTGCTGTGAGAATGCAGAGACCGGCACCACCTACACTTTCCTGGTTGGGGGACACATGACCAAGGGTTTTGTGAAAAGGCATAAATGAACTGCATCTCCGAAGTTTGCAGTATATTCCAAAGCTCTGTGAAGAAAATCTCTTTATTTTTTTCTACAGGCATGATCATGAAAGCCTGAGGTGTTTTGAGAAATGCTAGGCTTCTTAAAATTCAGCTTTCAAATTTTAAAAAGTCTCTTTCATTATAAATTGTTATATCATTTAAAGTTGCAGTACAAAAATAATAACAATTTTTTTAAAAAGTTTAAAAATACAGAAATGTTTATCAACAAACTTTGCTTCAAAGTGTAGAGAAATGAGGTTATCAAAGAAAATGTCATGGCAGCTTAAATTTTATTTATATTTAAACAAATTTTTTTTTTTTTTTTTTTTTTTTTTTAATCCTGAGAGGAAAACCTGGGCTACTCAGGATGAAAACTTCCCAGAAACTGTAAATATATAAAATAAGCCTAAGAAAAGCATCTGACACAAAAAATAAGAGGTTAAATGTTAAGCTATGTCATTTATCATCTACTGAAAGCAGGATCTTTTAATGAGAGCGTCATAAAACTTTGATTAAAGATTGTTGATCCACTTCTTTTAAAAGAGGAATATTGGTTCTTTTTCTGTAAATATTAAAAGTAGATGTATTGCATACAATAAAATATTTAAGAAGAAAAAAATACCTATTGTTTCTTCAATCCAGATGATTCTATTTAAACATTCCTTCATGCAGTCTTTGAGACCTCTGCTACTCCCATGGGTTATGATAGAACCTTCATAACTAGTATATTTTAATTATGATTTTTCTTGAGTGCACTTTTAATCAAGTCAAATCTTATTCTTTTTTTCAAGATCCTAGGAGATGTGTACTATGGGAAAAATAATATATGCATAATAATTTCTGCTCCCATGCTATTATTTCTAGCTGGAACATTTTATATATATATATATATATATATATATATATATATGTTTTCTTTTTTGTTTAATTTAAAAAAGATAATTTGAAAACATATTTCAAAGTAATTTCCCGTGTCTAGGAAAAACAGCTCTAGTATAACTCTTGGGGAATTATTTCAATTCTGTAAGTCTGTATACACACACACACACACATATATACACACACACACATATATACATATAAATATATCTCCAGAATGCTATATGCAAGGATCATTAATAATGAATTTCTGGTATTTACAGGAAAAATGTCACTATTACACTACATTTTTAGACACCTAAGTTTCTTTATAAAACATCATCTAAGTGATTTTAAAAGTATAATTTGGTTCTTGTTGCTAAATTTAAAAATTTTCCAACATGTTAGCAGCAAGGCTGTTTACACACCACAGCTCTCACTAGGGGCAAAGCCTTCTTACTTTCTTATTAAATTCCATGCTACTTCCCTGTCTGAATCATGTCACCCACTAGATATAGCCAAAATGTCAACAATTGTGATGAAGTGAAGGAAAAAGAGTTCACTTGCCATATAAGGCCTTATACTGTGAAGCTTTATAAAGCTGATGCTGTCAGTCAAAGCCCATCAGTATTGCTTGTACCAAGTGCAGGGCTTGCTATTGATTTAATTAACTGGAGTGGAGATTAAGTTCAGTTTATGCAGCACAATAATTTGCAGAATGTCCACAGGGTTTCACAGAATCTGTTGCAAGATGGGAAAAACACAGAACTGAATGGATGCGACACAGCCCTAGAACCAGTAACTGACAAACAGAGAAGGCTGCACATGTATCAAGTATATGGGCAAAATGTTCTGTCTGTGCTACTGATATCTGAAATACAACAATTGTAAAACATATGCAAGAGAGTCAGTTCTACTTTCACTTTCCATTGTCAGGTGCCAACACAGATCAAGAAACTAATCAAATCAGCATTTGTTGTGTGATTATCAGAGTAATAATACCTTTTTAATATAATTGCCTTTAAAAGAATGTGATACTAATTTAAAAAAAAAAAAAAAAAACACAGTACAAAATTGCCAGTGACACTATGATGCATCTGTTAGGATGTATAGGTAGCTTATTTTTAAAATCTTTTTCACTTGTGCCTTTGCAGGTTTTTATTACTTTTCATCCACTCTAGGAAAATGAGTACATATGACATGATTAAAAATAAATCCCTTTTAAACTACAAGCAATTAACAAGGTTTTTTTTTAACTTCAGCTTGCACAAGTAACTTCATTTTTATATATGTGTATTTATAGATGAGGTTATATGTCTGCAATGTATACATATTACTAAAATAGTAATAGTGTTTCACTAAATTCACTTATTTTAACTAATATTTTGTCTCAAAAATCTGATTTTGTTTTTCAGCTGTATTGAAATCAGAATCTATTAAATCTTGAAGTATGTGGCTCTCATGGACTAATACAGTAATCAGAAATATTTTTGTGAACTTAATTTTCTCATTTTATATAAGAGCTATTTTAAAATGGCTTAGTGAATTAGTCTTAGATATCAGTGCTTCAAAGTTCTGCTTGGTAGGGAAAAAGCTGCTGACTTTTCCTGCTAGGAGGCTGGTTGCAGACTAAGTCCTTGCTTCAGACCTTTCTTTGCCCACTCCATTGTTGGCCTCACTGTAGGTCTGCCCCCATCCAGCAATAAAACCAACCTGTTCTCATCTCTGTATCTGACACCATTACTCCCATCTTCTGTGAGGGTCATCAGGGAGCCCTTGTTTTCCATGTAAAATTGCAGCAGATTCAATGGATCAGACAAAGGTTAATAGGAAGTTTTACATAAACTTAGACACAGACATGGACATACACAGTGTTACAGATATGGATGCTATGCACACACACGCACAAGTATTTCTATGTGTACTTCTATGCTTCTATAAAGTCATATGTATATTTACCTGTATATATAAATGAAAGTCTAGATCAATTACCTGAAATCAAAACAATATAATAAGCAATGTAAGAATTAGTTTAAAAAGTTGTTTTGAAAATAGGTCAACCGGAGAAAAAAAAAAAATGGAAGTATCAAAATGCTGTTGTCCTTCAAGGTTACAATATTTCTTTTTTTTCCTCAAAATTTTTAGGAGTAATTTTTCTTAAAATAATAAGCTAAACTACTCACTGTGTTTAATTCAGTAATGTTGGTTAAGAATGATGTGTTTTGCTTTATATGTGGCAATTTATTATGTAATTGTTCAGATACTAACAGAGTTTTATTCATGTATAATAAAATTTATACAGCTATTATGCACAGTTTTGCTGAACATTGATTAAACATGTTTCTAAAAATAATAAATGACACGAGGGACTCTTCATAAATTGTGTTTATGTGTCTGAGACTTTGCTAGAATATCCCAAATTCAGATGGTTTTGGTATGTGAAAAACATACATGGAACAACATAGGAAAGAATCTGTTGCAATGAGAACAAGAGATAGATACCATTATGAGAAATAATAAGATGGTAACAGCTTGGGGGAGATGTAGTAGACAACCCTCTTCTGATGGTTATAGAGTTTATACAGAAAAGTGTCATGTTCCCTATTCAATCTGCCAATTTATTTTTCATTCCATTAAATATTGCAGAAAAAAAAACCCAAGAAAATTTCCCAGATTAAGCAATCAAGTAAACTCCTTGGCATAGAGTGAAGGCTGAATACAGGTAAAAACTTTTAGAATAATGTCTTTGAAAGTCACAGTGGAGGAAATGAGATCTATACATGAGTGAAGCAACAAAGTTAAGATGACCTTTAAAAACAGTATGAGGCAAACACTTCATGGCTTAACCATGGTCAACCACATTGACCCTGATTATTACTCCTGACCACACAAAGATGGTCCAGGTGTTTGGCAGCCAGTGAGTCTCCCTCTAAGATTTCATGTGTTGACCCTGGAAGGCTCAAAGTAAGTAAAGAGATGTGCTTTTTTATTTTATAGTGAGGAAGGCTTCTCTCCCATCGATTCTTATGGCAACACGTCAATATCTCCTAAGCACTGTTACTCCGTTGGTTTAGTAAGATGATGTAAGCTTAATGTCACTTCTGTTCAGCCCCTGTTTTCCATATTATGGAGGGGCTTGACAGCTGCAAGCAAAACAATGTTTTAGGAAGAAATAACAATTGATGATTTTCAAGTGTATCCATAGCAAAGAAGACAAGACCATCAACATAGAAACTGATTAAAAAAGATACATTAAGGATTTTGTAGTTAGACTACGTGCAGAAGTAAATGTGTATACATGCCTCATTAACTTTTCACAAAATTTTGCCAAATATATTGACGCTAATTGCTTTCCACCAATGAATATAAGAAGTTATTGTGATGTAGTCAATGGCTTAGGATCACACTTTGTTAAGAGTATATAAGCTGGAGATCATGCAAAATAAAAAATATAAAAGATAATATTGAATCCTGATCATGTGTGTGTGTGTGTGTGTGTGTGTGTGTGTATCACGTCCAACCTAACAGTAACACCATATATGTTCATTCCCCAGAATGTTCTCCCTTCCTTGTACCCTTATTGGTTTCTATATCCCTGCCTATCTACCCTGGTGCCCTTTATTGATTGTTAACCCTTTACCCCACCCATATACCATCCCTGTACCCTCTAGACCATTGGTTCTGATGCTTTGTTCTGCCCTCATTTCCCCTGTACTTAAACGTATACCCTCCATTGTTCTTGGTCTTCTGTCCCTGGTCCCCTTCCGTGTGACATCAATAAACTCCACTGGAACCCCACACAGAAGACCCTTCCTGCCCCTTATTCTCCAACCTCTACCTGTTGTGTGTGACTGTGTGGACAGTGTGATTGCTTGCATGCCTGCCCCTGCAGCTTCATGTTAAGGAGATGCTTTTGGGGAAGGTTGCAGTATTCACCATCCACATGGGCAGCCACAACACAGATCCTTTAGACATGGATCTGGTGCGAGAGTAGAAAGAACACAGGCTCTTTTTCTTACACTCTTTCCTGAAGCATCTGCAACTGGTCACTACTTGAGACAGGATACTGCTTTAAAAGAATATTTATTCTTCCCTATGAGAGTACTGTCTTATGACACATCTTTTTTTTTTAATGCTTTTTTTTCAGACCTATATTTTAAAGTACTATCTCCTTGAATGAATAATTTTGCAGAATAAATATGGCCTAGATAAAGGCTATTCCCTGGTAGTATTTGGGAAGACTTGCAAATTAACACAAATATTTTGGGAAAATAATGCAAAGCAAGATTTTAATTTCATCATTTGCCAGTAGAGTATAACAACAGCAGCCTAAAAAATTATTCTTTCATGTAAATCTAGTAATTTTTTCAGTGTGTTAATTTATACTTCACCTCTAAACTTTGCTCTTTGCTCTTGCTTTCTGCTGTTCACAGTTAAGGATATGTTTGGCTTCAAAACAAGACATCTGTATAAATTTTTCATGATCCACTGTGTATTTGAGACCACTTATACAGGGTGACCAGTTTGAATTGCTTTAATTGGCAATATTCCTTACCTTTTTGCAGTCACTGGCTCTACTGCCTGTTGCTGTTACTTTCAGTACAGCAAAGAGATTTTAGAAAATGCTGAATTTATTGGACTGACTTGCATTCATTATGAAGTTTCTTCACTTTTACTAGAGCAATACATAAAACATTCATTTATTTAAAATTGCTTAACAAATACATTTTTCTTTTCAGATCAGTTGTCGCAGTGTCCCTCACACCTAGCAGGTGTTGACCACAGGCTAGCTCAGTCCTTGCACTGCCACAGCGTGGATCGGTCGGGGTTACAGACAGGGCGAGTAACCTCCTCCTGGTGGGTTTTTGGTTCCCCACACTGGTGGATGGACCTGATGGCGTCAGGACTAAGGCAGCTGAAAAAGGATCAACCCTCTTTGAGTAGGGTAAAAGGTAGTTTATTAAGGGGAGTCCAGCAAGGAGCTCAGCCTCAGACCACTGCTGCCCAGAGAGAGCAGAGATCAAAGCCAAACAGCAACTTATAAACAGGGGAGGATTCAGGGGTGGTGACAATGGGTCAGCCAATAAGGGAACACGGGGGTGTAACAGGGGGTGTCAACTTCTGAACCATTAACAAATCACAAGAGGGGGGGAGGGGATTCCCCGGGCACCAGCCTATCACTTGACGCCTCCCCTGGATCTTTCCAGAATCCAGGGACGGGTCTCGAAGTGACAGACAAGGCGACCAAGAGGAGAGAGGGGGGGATTGACAGGGACAGGTGCAGGGGAGGAATGATTGGCATAAAACGTCTGGTTATATAACTAACTCATTGGAGGAAAACCATTACAGAAAACAGGGGGGCACAGTGGAATGAACCATTACAAAAACTTCTTGTAAAACTTACAAAAATAACTTAATAATTTAATAAAACAACTCTTGCACCACCACAATCAGTTTTCATCTTCTTTGGTCTATATCCATTATCAAGTGAAACCTGTCACACGAGCCTCTTATCTTTGTAGAATGATGGGATTCTTCACACATTCAGTAAAAATGCAGGGGGAAAAAAAAACCAACACCAAAACCAAAACCAAACCAAACCAAACCAAACCAAAAAACCCAACAAACAAACAAACAAAACAAAACAAAAACAAAACAAAAACAAAAAAGCCAAAAAAACAACCTCCCCTCCCTTCATTCATTTTTACAGATTTCGGACAACACCTTTTTGATTATGATTTTTTACAGCATATTTTGATGTGGCAGGGACCCAAAACTGTTTACATTCCTATGGGTTTTGATTGCTTATAGTTTTCATACATTTATAAATAAGAGAATTTTGTGCTAGGAGACAAAAAAAAAAAAAAAAAAAAAAAGATAATTAAAACAAATACTGAAATTATAAAATGGCTCAAACCATATTTATATCAGTTCTGATGAAAATTTTCGCATTGGAAAATTAGTTGAAGATCAAATGATGGGGGAGTAAAAAGTGAACGACATACCCAGAGTAGAAAGGGGGAGAGAAAACTTGTTAAAGAAAAAATGAGATTGGAAGACCACACAAGTCAGAAAAGGTCAAAGAATTACAAAAATGGAATGGATATGGGAAAGGTGTAAATATATAAAAGGATTCCAAAGTATCAATACACAAATGGGTGCAAAGGCATCTAATATGTTATTCAAAACAAAATATCTGAAGAGGTGAGAGCTGTGGTATGAGTATGAACAGAGATGAAGGAAAGAGAAGAGAATCAAATGAAAAACATCCAGTTGAGAAAGAAAAAGAAAAAAAAGAGAAAAAATATAGCATCATAAATAAAACAAAATAACATCTTAAGAGTAGTACACAAAACATAGAAATTACAAGTAATAGAGTAGCAATTAACAGTGTATGTTGAATTCTATTCATTATAAGAATCTTGTTACACTCTTACTAGGTAAGGTGAACTTTTCTGTTACTTCTTTGTCCCCTATTAATTTTTGTTGTCCTGTTTTTTCTCTCAACATCATCTAAGATACAATATTGCATGATGGCATTCATGATTACTCATTTTAGGTCAAATTTAACTTTATTTTAGACTGTCATTCATCCTAAGTAAACACAGTCAAGTTGTAAAACTATTTTAAATGTTCTTGGTTGCTGACTTTTCTATCAAAATAAAATATATACTCATAGAAAAAAAAAATTACTTCATACATTCATGACACTTATACCAATGTTCATGCAATAATTTATGATAGTCTCTGCTATTAATCTGTTTATGAGGTGCAACACATTAATGATTTTTTTTTTTTTCTCTAGAGGACTAAGAATTAGTATAGTAACACTGTAAACCTTAAAGCTTAATATTTCTTTAATAATATAACTATATTATAGTATGTATTACCTGGTAGTATATTATCTGTACATATAATGTAATTACACTGCATATTAGTACCTTTCATACACTGTGCAGTGATGATCCCTTCTTCTCAACACAGATGCAGCAAAAAGGGAATGGATTTCTCAGAAGGGTGTGAAGGATGATCAGATGTATGGATCAGCTTCCTTAAACACAACTTCAAAGTTACAGCTCTTTATTCTGGAAAATGGGCAACTGAAGAGACTATGATGGATAACTACAAAATCATTGGTGGCATGAAATGTGTTGAGGAATCAGCTGTCTACTCTTATTTCTGTAGTGGAACCAGGAACTATCGACTACCAGGAACCAGGAACTTCAGTAACTAGTTGAAGCCAGCATTTGACTGCTACAGGGTTGGTTAGATTGTCTGTTAGAGTTGGGTTGGGTTGTTTGTTTGTTTATTTTCCCAAAATGCCCTGTTTCTTCTGATAGTGTCAGAATTAGAGGGAAAAACTGAGGCAAACTGTGGCTGTTAAAGCTAAAATGCATACAAGTGATGGTTGGACATTTTCAAAAAATAATTCCTCTGCAGGTTATGGATTGCATAAGCCATTTCATTCTCATGCAGTATAAATCTCAATCAATATAAAGTGTTGAAAACTAAGGGAATAGTCAATGGAAATATCAGGCTTGTTCTTATTTTCCATAGTAATTTGTTTTGGGCTGCTTCTGGGGGAAAAATAATACTGATTTAGCTGAACTTTTAAAATTTCCTGGTATAATGCCTTTTATGTCCTTATCATTGCTGAGCTTTCTGCACATTGGTGATTTTCATCCTATAAATTCTGTCTCCAGACTTATCACTTGATCAGTAACTCAGTGTTCCCCCACCCCTCTGCAGTTAACAACACAACTGTATCACTCCAGCTTCCTCAGGCTACGCTCTACTGCAACTCATATTTTCTTTCCCTCTGCCATTTTTTTTGACTCCTAGCAGCATACACTACAGCAGCATTAATGTTTTATATGCCTACATAGTACAACATGTTTGTTTGCCAAAGGACACAATTCTGACAAAGAAAGCACTTCAAATGTCTGTCATTAAATAAATAAATGATTAATGCCTGATTTAATTTTTAGACAAATTATTTGCACGCTGAACCAGTCTATTAAATGTGAAATGACCAACATTCTAATATACCCTAAGAATTTGTATTTTGATGTTTTTTAACTGAAACATGTCTTTCCATATAAGAGCTTTGTGAACAAAATGTATATTATGAAAGGAAAAACCTCACTGAAATCAACCTGCTCACTTCTTCTCATATGGTCAGATGTAGTGGTGTGTTGGCTGCAGTCTCTTAGACTGGAGCTAGAATTTACAACAAGACAGGATAAAAGTCCCTCAGACTGACAACCTGTGCTTTAGCTCATGGTAAAACATGCTTCAAAACAGGAAAAGCAGAAAGGTAAATATCACTTTAAAAAATTTCCAGCATACTTGGTTCAATGTTATTGACTGGGTGTTTCAGGAGATAAAATATATATATTTGTGTACATTCGCCTGTTGTGGTTTAACCCTCAACAAAAAGCACCACACAGATGCTCCCAGAAATATGGGGTAAAGAGAATTGTAAGGCTTAAAATGAGAAAAATCATTACTTGAGATAAAAACAGTTTAAAATATATATAATAGTAGTAATAGTAGCAGTAGTAATACTACTACTGGTACTGCTGTTACAAATTTGTAGTGAGGAAAAAAAAAGAAAAAAATCCAAGAGAGATAAATTATGCAAATGAAAACAAGTGCTTACCACCAACTTACTGACTGATGCCCAGCCACCTAACTTTCCATGTCTGCAGAGTAAATATTTGTAGGTGAGCCCGTCACACTAGTCTGTGGGACTGGTCAATGTGGAGAATAAAGACTTCTTGGGTACAGATCTTAGCATGCTGAATGAATCTAAACCAATACAGTTGAACTGTGCACTTAGAGGTATCCTTCTGTTGTGGCTGTGTATGGAAGAAATGTATTGTGATTGGTTCATAGGTATCCATGCTACAAAGAGTTAAATTAGGTGATATCAGTACAACTCCTATGAAATAGATCAGAGGTACAAGATCCCTGTGTCCCCACTAGTTCAAAGTGAGAATAAGGACTGGTCAATTCTGATTTCTTTTGGATGTCTGACCAGTACTTATGTGCTGGAAGACAAGTTGTAGGATTTTGAGAGGTTTTGGAAATTCAATCTTTCCAGTAAATAAATAAGATTTTTAAACAGTTCTGGTTTTCATTATTTTTCTTATCTGATGTAAATAATTTACAGTAATATATGTGAGAACAGCAGGTCTGAGTAGGCTGGTGTGAGATTTGGGTCTAGAAAGAAGACTTACTTTTCTAATGAGGGGCAGTTGAGAGGTACCGTATGCTCCTAACTTTCAAATTAGTAGAGCCATCTGTTAAACAAGTTGTTTGGGGTTCATGTTTTTGTTTTTGTGGGGTTTTTAAAATTATTATTATTTTAATTCTTTTCTTTTATAATTAATTTTAATTACTAAGCAATGATCCTACTTCTAAGTTCTTTACCTGGAGTTTTCAAAGTTTTTAAGATGAGATTCATCAGGTTTTGACAAAGTTATTGGTCTTGAAAAATATGAAGGCCATAAACTGAGTTCCCGAAGAGTTTGGTTCTTTATTGAACTAGTGATTGTCTATGGCCTTTCACATCCTAGAAACTGTGAAAACCTTCAGATCCCAGCTTAGCTAGACGATATGATATCCACATATTTATATTTAAAGCCTATTAAGCGCCCCAAACACATTTGTTTTCATGGCAAAGAGTGTCAGGTTTCAGAGAGGGGTAAAGAGCATGAATGGAGGAAATTTGTATTTCCAAAACTCATGGCTCTATTCATCTTGAAATTTATTTTTTTTCCCCCTACACATAGTAAGTCTGTGTGAATATTAAAAATAAAAAAAAGTTTAAAAACCAAACAAAACAACAACAAAAAACAAACAAACAAACAAAACCAAAAAAACACCAGCACTCCCCACAACAAAAATCAAATCCAACACACTGACAATAAATAATAATTTCATAAATTTAATTTAGTTATTGCAGAATTTGATGCATTTTGCTTTTGTCAAAACTTAAGTAGTTTGGGTTAGTTCAGGTGTGTGCAACTGTTCAGAATTTTTTATCCACCAGTGGAACTATAGCTTGTCTTGAGCATGTTAAAAACTTCAACTTTTCCATCTGGGCACATTTTATTACATGTAAATTGGTTATAAAGACTTTGTTATAGCTATTTTATGCATCTTCGCACCCCTATTCTTAATTTATCCTTTTCTAGTGCAAAATACCTATAAACTTTTTTTTTTTTTTCTTCTATTTTTTTCTTTTAATCTTTCTCCTCTCATTCAGTCAATGTTAGGCTGCATTTGCATGTTATGGCTGAACTGTTGAAATTATCCTCCTCACCTTGCTTATCTTCTACCCTTCTCTGGTTCTGTCACAGCTAGGCTGTTTTTCTGTCAAAAAATCTGGAGTTCCTCACACCCTTTCCAGAATAGATACAATTCAGTAAACTAACAGAAAAATATTTCCTGTTTGATTTTTTTTTTCCCCCTTAATTGACTGCATAGTTTTTCCAAAGTTTGAATCAGTTGACCCAGTTCTGTGATAATACAAATGGAAATCAGAGCTGACTTGAGGGAAATACTAAGAGTTTACAGGGAGACAAGGAGAAGTGAACAGAAAACATTTCAGAAAACAGGAGAACATTTCAAAGGTAGACTCAAAAGACCCAAATGGTATGTCATCATGAAACATGATTTTAAAGAGTTAAGATTTTAGCTAAGGGTTAGAATCAATTTATGTTCATCAAGATGTAAGTTAGATTAGTAAATGGTAGGTTAATGATTATTAGATGCCTCAGCTAGAGCTAACTGTTATATTATGAGCTTGTTTATAGAAAAAGTGGAGTAAGTGAACCATCAGAAGAACAGATTGAAACCACTAAGAACAATGGCCAGCACCTGGACTTCGTATCAATCAATCACGAAGCAGGGGACCTTGAATGGTGCCAAAGAGTCACAGAGATGATGAAGACTCTCCTGACTTCATCCTTTGAGACCACTGACCCAATTCGAGACAACCGACCCAATGCAAGAGAAGAATTGCGCACTCGTGAAGGACTAATAGCCTCATTTTAATACAGAGCAGGGATGGGAGGTGCTGGGGTTATGCATATGTATTGTATGTAAGATCTTGGAAAATAAATAGAGAGAAAAGAGCCTTGTTCAGGGTGGCCACACCTTTTGGAGATGGCTCCTGTGCCACTTGCCGGTGAATAAACATACCACTTTCTAACTTTAATTAGTTAGAGGTCTTTGTCCGTGATTATATCGGTTTTCAATGACTCAATCCTTCAGCTGTCCCCAGCACAGCAACCCTTCTCTACCTTGTATTCAGTTCAAATGGGAGATATTCAACTTCATTTGCTCAATAGAAATCAATAGCTAATCAGTAGAAATGATAAGCAAAGAATGGAAGTGTTTGTGTACATTGTCACTGCTAATTGCAAGGTAAACATGGTGAGCTGAAGATTTACAGATCCTATACCAATTTTCAGTTGTTGAAGTGTTCTCACTGTCCTCTCCAGTTTGTGTATGACCACAGTAAACTGGATTCCTAGTTCAGCCTTACTTCTGTGCCTGGTAAAATCCTGGGTGATATATCAAGGCATGTGGATGGCAGTGACGTGATTACAGACAACAGCTCCCTGCAAACTGCTGCAGCGTGAGACCATCCCACAGGCAGACAGCCTCCCAAAACTGCTGGGGCGTGGGTCCCTCTTCCACAGGGTGCAGTCCTCCAAGGACAGGCTGTTCTATCATGGAGAAGGGCCCCTCTCTCCACATGTCTCCCACTGGATCACAACCTCCTTCCAGGCATCCACCCACTCCAGCACGGGCAACTCCCCCGCAGGCTGCAGGTGGATCTCTGCATCCCCTGTGGATCCCCATGGACTGCAGGTAGATCTTTGCATCCTCTCTGGATCCCCATGGGCTGCAGGAGCACACCTGCTTCACCAGAGTCTCCAGAGGAATCTCAGCTCTGTGCCCTGGAGCACCTCCTGCCCTTCCTTCTCCACTGACCCTGGTTTCTGCAAAGTTGTTCTTCTCACATATTCTCACTCCTCTGTTCTCTGTCTGTAAAATTACAACTACACAACAATTTTTGTTGTTGACTTTGTTCTGATTTTCTTCTTAAATATGTTATCTCAGAGGTGTTACCAGCCTCTCTCATTGGCCCAGATTTGGCCAGCAGCATGTCCATCGTCAGAGCCATCAGGGACTGTCTGTGCCATAGTGAAAGCTTCCAGCAGCTTCTTACAGAAGCCACCCCTGTGGCTCAAAAGCAAAAGCCAGGCCATGCAAAACCAATAGAGATGGCAACTCCCACTAATACTTAAATAAATGGTTTAGGACATAAATAACTTTAGACACTTATTTTATTCTGCCAATATGAAATATATAAAAAATCAAGGGTTGCTATGAATCCATTTTTCTCTTCGTCTGGATATCAGTATTTTTTCTTTGAGTTTCCTTCTTTACAATATCTAGAGAAAGAATTAAGCTATTTTTTCCCTCACTTTATCATAATGTTATTGTTACTCTGACATTTTAAGAACATACTCAAAAGTTTTCTGTCTATGTTATTTAATCTTACAATTAGGGATTCAAGAATATTTAATTGAAAAGTAAAAAATATGGTGTTAATAATAAAAAAAATTCCTGTATTACTCTGCTGTCACTTAAATTCAAAGTTAAGATTGGTTTCCAATTTCCTCAAAAGAAGAAAAAATAAATTAGTTTCTAGGTTGAAGATTCTGGGAGATTTATGGAGTTTTATCTGGCTAGTTGCCATGGAGGTTAATTACTCTTGAGATAAGCCCTAAGGATTATGAAATTTAAAAGCTAAGAAAAACTGTCATTCTTTGTTATATAAGGAATAAGTTCCCAAAACCACTCAGATGTCCTTGTTAGGAGAAGCATAGGGAACAGCTGCACTCTTGTTGGTTTTTGTTGGTTTTTTGTTGGCTTTTGGTGGGCGGGGGAGTGGTTTAGTTTTGTTTTATGGTTTGGAGCCTTTTTTTTTTTTTTTTTTCCTACTGATGTTTCAGGGGAAATGTCCCTATTACATCTGTAATATTTATCCCCTTCCTTTTGGGAATATGAGGAGGTAAAGTGATGCCTCTTCTCTTGGTTCCTTTGTTGCTTTAGTTAAATTCTGTCTTTGCTTTGTAGCTATATTTAGCTCCCGTATTTTCTGAGCCATCAGCAAAAATATTCAAAATACCAATGAGAAGAAATGATAACATGAACAGAAGACACTTTGTTTTCTGCATTAGGTCAGATAATTTAAAAAGAAATGTTTAAAAATAAGGTTATGATTCTTCTTACAATATGAACATTGGAAACATAAAAAGGGATCCTTCTCTTTGATCTGTATTAGAAAAAAAAGGGTAAAGATTTATTAGCTTCAATGGTTTTCATTTTTGCTGTGGAGAATTTGACATAGATGTACCTTTGGTTCAGCTGAATAGCATGTCTTCAAATGTCCAGAATCAACCATAGAGGATGTTATGTGCTTAGATTTAATAAGCAAAAAAGTCAAAGGAGGTTTAAGGTTACTCAGTCTCTGCACAGGAAAGACTTGTTAGCCTTTTAATTCCTGTAGAAGAAACTAGTTTTTAAGACCGAAAGAGTACCCTTAAGCTCTGGAGTTTTTAGTTGCTATAAATCTGGAATAAGGTAATGCAATGCCAAAAGCATTGGAAACTTGATTAAAATAAAGTACAATGAACCATATTCAACTGACAGACCTGCAAGAAATCTAGTACTTATTTAAGCAACTAAATATCTTGGGGGGGGGGGGGGCGTGGTGTGGCGGGAATCATTATTCTCTAAAGAAAATGAGGCTTAAGAGAACCTTTTCCTGCTTTGGTGTCATTTAAATAATTTATATGAAAAGACACTTCTTATAATTTTTTATTTCAACACAAAGACTTTAATTCACTGTTTTGCTTTCTTGAGATCATTCCCCATTCTACAGAACTGCTAATAAATACAGAAATCATATTATTTGACTTCTTAATCATTTTGTCAGTCAATTAAACACTCAAGTAATCACTTTTAAGAAGCCTAATAACATCTAGTTTAAGATTTTGATTCAGTTTGTCTCTTCAGCTTCTCAGGCATATTTAGACTATGTGATTTTATTGATTTGAGGGCTGTAAATTTTCACCACACATACATACAGCAGTTCAGTGCTATTTGAAATCTGGCATATTGGCTAACCTCTAGCTTCCACTGCATAACTTCATAAATAGTCCTTAAGTCTTGTGTAAGGAGATGCTATCCCATGGGTATTTGGTTGCCCAAAACTCTCAAATGGCCATAGATATAATGAAATATGTTCAAGATCTCTTTGGAGGGTAATGGAAATCTAGACATCAATCTCTGTGCAGATACCTGCATTTAGACACCTAGTTTAAGTGGCTTCCCTCACTTATAAATTTGGATACCTTAATTTCATGTTGAGTCCCACTCAAATCTTGATTTTCTTACTGAAATGTGGCATTTGGTACTGTACAAGGAATTCACGGGTGTCCAAGCCATCCCCATAAAATTGGTAGAAATGACACAGGAGACTTAAAGGAGACTTTTTTAAATCAGGAGCTTTGGCCAGAAGAAATACACTGGAGCAGTTTAAATAACATTTTTAGTAGATCCTTATTTTTCATTTAAACAGAAAGATGCTTAGTTTATGCGACAAAGCCATCAACTCAGGCTTGCAGATATGGCACAATATATTGTAGAAGTCTTGCACCATCTAGAAGCAGCAGGCAGAATCCCAGGCAGAAGAGAGTGGCCCATATGTAAACAACTGAATTGAGTCCAGGGTGTTGACACTGGTCATGTTTAAGCTCATCATCCTAAATTCCATTTATAGCTAATGGAAAAAGAGTGACACTCTTAGGGTATAACTGGTCTGACCTAATTTAGATGTGCTCATTAAAAGTCATACTCAAGGGGCCTCTGTGAGTCAATGAGGGGCTACAAATTGCATTAGAAGAACTGCAAAAGCATTTTAAGGGAGTTTTTGTGACTGCCTGTGCACTGACTCCTCATGTTGAAGTGATAAGCATATCAGTTAGCTTATGTTGGAGAAAGTTAGTAGACAGACATGAGTTATGATAAGCTCTAGAAGAAGCAGCTGCTGAGTTTGTGTGCACAGCAAGGGCTGACTGCTACTGTTTAGGAAAAAAAATTGAATGGGCTGCCCTGTAAGACTCTTGTTGTCTGAGGTTAGGTTGAGCAGACTCACTAAAAAGAGAGCTGGCAGTACAGCTTTTTTTCCTATGTTTTTCTATCTGTTTTTTTCTGCTTTTTTTTTTTTTTTTCTATCTTGTTTTGCCACAAACAGTATGACAGAAAGAATATTGAAGTTGAAAGATTCAGGGCAGTGGAGATTAGAGTAAGAAAGATTTCCATTAAGAAGGAAGTTGCTACAACTGTGAGGTTAAATGTGACTGATATTACAGAAGCTAGAGGCATGGGAGAAGAATAACTGTTGAAAGACATGAGGAAAGCCAGATATATCTGGCAACTGATATACAAAGTCTAGACAGACAGCACCTCATGTAGTAGATTTGAATAGCATCATGTTTAATTCTTCTGGCTTTGTTAATCTGAACCAGAAAAAATATAATACTTAGGTATGATAAAGAAAATTGGGCAGAGTTTGTAAACCAACTCAGGGTGAAGCTCTGAATCTTCAGGCAATAAGGACACAGCAAGGGCTACTAGTTTTCAAGAATTTGTAACTAACCTCTGTACAATTACTGAAAGGCAAACAAGTGAGTCTTGGTAGAGGCTGGTAAACCGCTCCTTCTCTGTTCTGAAAGGGCTTTTGAGAAAACCAATGAATTAAAGCAGTTGGCCTGTGGGAACTCAAGTCTAGCTGTCGTTACAGAGCAAAAGCTCTGTAAATGTTTGTTTATACACACACACACACACACACGCACGCAAACATATATATATATGTATGTATATGTATATGTATATGTATATGTATATGTATATGTATATGTATATGTGTGTGTGTGTAAATATATATGTATATATGTGTATATATATGTGTGTGTATATATGACAGCTATAAATAGTGAAAACATACTGTTGAAAAAGGGCTCATGCAAAAAAACGCAACTCTTTGAGGTTCACAATAAAGGGTATGTTCATTATAATGCTATTGAAATAGGAATAGAATATTATGCTGGGAAACTATTTGCTTGGACATTGAGTATGTCTTCAGGAGTTTTTGAGCTACTAAGCAACTTTGTAAACTCTATGCGGCTATAACCTCAAGTCTTAATCTTAGAATTAGATTCAAGGAATGCAAAATTCATGTCTGCTTTTTAAGGCGCTCATCCAGGGGCAAAACAAAGATAAGGGCAGCCTGACCTTCCATGAGGCCTAGGTAGACAGACTTTGTGATGTTTTCTATAAAGACAGTAGAGGTATACTGTAGAAACAGTAGATTGCTGTTAACCCTCAGCAAAGTCTGAAGAAATGCCACATCTATCAGGTTATGGTGACATATATAGATTACAGCCTGAAGGTAGAAAACCAAAAGAGCAGATTAAATACTTAAGAATGGAAAGCTGTCTCTTTTTAAGTACAATTGCTCTCTCCTAAAAAATCTCAAGGCTTATATCTTATTAAACCATAAAAATGTATAAATCTGGAGCAAGATAGTAGACTATCATGTCACCTTTACCTGTCTTGTATGATTCACCCCTAAAGATCCTTATCAACATCTTGGAGAAGCAGATGTTACACTGAGTGTTAAAAAACAAATTCAAAAAATAAAGATGAAAAAGACTTTTGACTTTATGAGCAAACAGAAAACGTAGAACGATTATTACAGAAAGGCGATAACATTACTAATGAATTTTGGCTAACCTCTTGTGCAGTGCTTTGGAACTTAAAACTTTTAACTAAATTAAGATAAAAACAGCTGTCAAAAGAAGAACGATCTAAGGAAATGGATAAAAGATTGTAAAGGAACAAACTTTTTACTTTGTATGAATGTAACCAGTCACTGACCAGGACCAAACTAGTTTAATTAACCTTGGACTACAAATTACACAAAAAACTACATCAAATCTGACTTAAAACACGTTTCTGTACCTATTTATAACAACAGGAGTTTTGGTTGTTTTGCATATTTGGGGTTTTTTTTGGGGGGGGGGGGGTTCTGCATATATATTGTCTCTAGGTTAAATGACTGGATCCATAGCATGTCAAAGACATTTACTTAAAACTTGACAAATAGCTGTGGAAGTGACAGATGTGGCAACCAAAGATTAGATGAGTCACAGACCAACCGATGTTATCGGTATCTTTTGTAGTGCAACTACATGTTTTGTGAATATTAGAGGAAATGAAAGAGTCTTTGCAGAATTCATTCATTCCACATGGAGCTATAGATGGAAGTCAAGAAGAGGTACAACACTCCAATGAAGATAAGCTGAGACAGTTGGGCTGTTCAACCTGGAGAAGAGAAGTCTCTGGAGACACCATATAGCAGCATTTCAGTATTTAAAGGGGGACTACAAGAGAGCTGGAATGGGACTTATTACAAGAGCATGCATTGATAGGACAGGAGGCAGTGGCTTTAAACTGGAAGAGGGAAGGTTTAGATGAGATATGAGGGAAAAAATTCTTTACTGTGAGGGTGGTGAGATACTGGAACATGTTGCCCAGAGAAGTTGTGGATGTCCCATTCCTGAAAATGTGAAAGGTCAAGCTCGACAGGGCTTTGATCAATCTGGTCTTGTGGAAGGTATCCCTGTCCATTGCAAAGTGGTTGAAACTAGTTCATTTTTAAGGCCCCTTCTGATCCAAATATTCTATGACAATATGATCCTATGATATGCAAAACCTGTAATGAGTGCTGTTTGAGGATACCTACTGGGCCGCTTTGTGCTCGATCACTTCAGACTTTATCCAGGACTGGAAACCAAATATGTTGTGCTGAACATACCACAGAAGCCAAACATCTTTCCACATTCAGCAAAAAGGAATATTTTCCCTGGCTAACAGAACACCTAGACAAACAAAATTAACATCCTGATATCCCTGTGTCAGTACCTGCTATAAGCATGAGAGCATCAGTATCTATCCACTACTGTCTAAATGAGTTTAATGCTTTATTAAAATGTAGTAGTATTTGTAAGGACTCAGAATTAGCAAATATCAGAGCTAATGGAATTGTTCTTTGTGCTTTTAGTAGCAGTGAGAGTTTTGATTTGCATTTGCCAGGTTAAAGTGATCCCTAATCAGTTACTGTAGAAATATGAAAGGATTGCTCTTGTATATTTTTTTAGATTGTACTTGAAAATGCAGATTTTTTTTTTTTTTTTTTAAGAGCTTTAGGGACAGAAAACAATATTTTCTTGCATATATTTTGAACAATTAGGTACAGTTGCATATTGAAAAGTATATGAGTTAGAAAACTTCTCCCATAAGCCTTCTCAGGACACATCATCTCTGGTCAATCCTGGTTAAGACAAAGAAATAATGCTGATAGCTGTAGCACTATTTATTTATTAATTTCTGAAAGAACTTGTGTCTGGTTCAGAACTGAATTCTTTTTGTGTTGCATGAGACAGTTCATGTCAGATGGTTCTGTGCCCTTTCAAGTTTCAAGCAGTCCACTTTCAAGCTTTTAGCACTAAATAACAAGAAGCATTGCACCTTTTTCCCACTTCTCACCCCCTCACCCCCCATTTTAGTAAGCAATGGAAGTAAACCAGTTTTTAAACACTCTTAAAGAATATTGTATCTTCAAATGGTGACAACTATGAAAAACATAACAAAGTTATTAATAAGGATATCTTTTTTTCCTTACTGTTACAGTGCATATAGAGTTCATTTCACCTATAAAGTGCATTATTATATCTGAGCCAATCACCTCAACCTCTTTTCATGGGAAAAGGGGAGAATTAGTCACTTATAGGGAAAGATAGTAAGGATATATTTCAAATGTTTTCTTTAGAATGATCTGCATCATCCTCTCCACTAGTTATGAAAAAAGGCCAGATCCAATAAGGGACTTCACATTTATTTAGATAAATCTCACTATCCATAACTTCTGCTAATGCTTGCCCAAATAAAGCACTCCTTCATTCCCCATTGTCCCTAGAGTAGCTTGGAGTCTTGAATTTTGATCAGCAATTGAAAGTCTACATTTTTCTGTACATACTTTTACATACGTGGTGTTCATATGCATGAATATGTGTAATATTAATTGACAATGATAAAAAAAATATTTATTTTGTAGAAAAAAGATGAAGAAATCAAAATTGTTTATTCTGCAGAGTCCCAGAGGCAGACAAAGGGGCCTCATTTGAGCTGTGGGAGATTAGACTTAAAACCCTGTTCTTCATGACAAAGAGAACTTCATATCCCAGATATGTATTATCTATGTTTTCATCCTGCCAAAGTGGGCCAAAGAACAGGCACACTGTTGAAATGATAGCTCACTATCAGATTCCTTTTACAGCTACTCCAGCTTTTTTGCTCTGAGCCAAGTCTACTATAGAGAAAGTTGTTCACCAGCTAATTACAGACTAGTCTGTACCATTTCACCTTCAGATCATCAGTCACTTTCCAGGCTTTTGTCATTATTAAAATAACTGTAGACATGTCTACTAATGAATGTTTGTGTGTGTGTGTGTGTGTGTGTGTGTGTCTAAGTTTGGCTTTGTTTGTGTGGGTTTTTTCTTGGTAAATTAATATATATGGAGAAAAAAAAAAATATTTGGTAAAAAATATCAGTATTTTATAGCCAGGAATGCCAACTTGGTAGAGAATCTGTGTGGTACATTCTACAATTTAAGCCACCATAGAGGCAGGTATCACTTTTGAGGAGATAAATAAGTGCCCAAGGATGTAAGCTCTTCCCCTAGTTTATTTTTAGTATGCATATTTGCTTCTTCAAGTTAATGCTTGTAGGGAAAACAGACTTATTACTGGAAGCAGTAAAAGCCTAGAGAGGTGTAGAATAGTCTGTTTGATAGACAGATGATAAACTTCTAGAAAAACATTGAAGGGGAAAAAGCTTCACAAGTCATAAATATAAAGAACATTTCAAAAATAAGAGAACATAACAAAGAAATAGTAAATAAAATAAAACCCCATTTATGATTATGCCCAAAGAAAATGAACACACTACATGCAGAAAGTCTGCAAAGAAGGCACATATGAATGCAGCAACTCATCTAATGTTTAAATGGAACACTGCCCTTTAACTTACTTTAGAAAATTAAGAATTACTAGTAAGTGAAAATTAATAGAAAGTAAGTTACCATAAACATAGCAGAGGATTTTTGTTGAACAAAGTTTGAAGAAATTAGTAAAACTGGAATATCAACAATCAAACTATTGCAGCAACTATACATATTTTGTTGAGTGATTTTTTCAATATGTGTGGTACTTACAAACTATGACTTTTAATTGTGTATTGTTTTTTTTTAGATGGACTAACGGTAATGCATAATCAAAAGTATAATTCAGGAATCAGGTGTATTATCTCATATAACTGCAATATCAGTTAGTTGACTTAGAAGTCAACTGTATTAACACCATTATATTAGTGCTAAGAATTTGATTACTGAGGTAATTAAGAAAACTTTTAAGACATTTTATACTCTCAGCCATTCCACAAGGGCTATAAAACTATCCCATCAATTCAGTCTTCAGGAAAAACTGGTCCTCTGTGGGATAACATCTCTCATGAGGGCAATCAAAGTACCTACTATAGCAAGATGTATTTGCTTACTTGTGCTTCACAGTGCAACTTTGTGCTTGAGATTTATGGGAAGAATAAAAATGAAATGCAGCGTTTGTGAACAGTGGGCAGATCCACATGCATTACCTAAATTAGTAGCTGTGAAATATCCAGGTTCATTTTGTATGTTCTTCCTGTTATTTACAGGATTTATCTTGGGAAGATAAGCTCATCTAACAACTTCATCTTAGACAACTTTAAAATATTTGATGAACTTTAAGGAATCTTATGCATTCAGTGCCTGAAAACTTGTTTCCCCATTCTCAGAACTTGAGAAATAGTGAAAATAAGTGAAGCATTTATGGCATGAATTGAACCAGAAAGAAGACTAAGAGCACTACAGAAAGTACTCTGTAAAACTAAAACAGAAAGTACTCACTAAAACACTAGGCAGCAACAAAGAACTTTCTTCTAGATCACTTCATTTCAGGCACGCTTTCTACTTTTCAGCTTAGAGATTCAACACTGAACAGAAGATAGAGAGGCTTTGAAGTCCATTAGGCTTTCAGCTTTGCTTATACTTTGTTCCAATGCTAGTCCAAAACAATGTGTTTATATTTTTTTGCATAACTGGAGAACCAGGGAGCAAAATAACTGCAGCCATCAACCCATTTTCCTGAGTGACTTTTATTTGGAGGGTCTGTGCATGACAAAGTCTGAATTTAAGCATTTTGCTACTGTAAATCTAGCACCATAGCTTTCAGTGTACAATGGCATGCTAAAGGAAGTTACACTAAAAAAGACATTGTTTTCTGAAGAAAGCCAGCTCCACCCCAGCTGACAACAGGGCAGGTGTTTTCATAAGACAATGCCTTGTAAAAATGACACTGGTTTACTACTCATATGCTCCTCATTTTTATCCAGGAATATTAATTGTTTCTAATAAACAACTAAAAGATCACATGGC
Source organism: Hirundo rustica (assembly GCF_015227805.2). Classification (NCBI taxonomy): domain Eukaryota; kingdom Metazoa; phylum Chordata; class Aves; order Passeriformes; family Hirundinidae; genus Hirundo; species Hirundo rustica. The sequence goes on from NC_053451.1 coordinate 64,791,634, forward strand.
TAGTGGCTGGCTGTCCTTTGTGTCCTCTTCATCACTGTTTTCACTCACCAAAAAACTTTTCAATATGCTAAAATCTCTTACACATGTAATTCAGAAATTACAGAAAACTGTGAATTGCCCAGTTAATGTCATTTGCATAATATATAACCTGAAGGAAAGCAAAGGGTTCTAGTTTGTTTGTTTTGGTTTGGGGTTTGTTTGTTTATTTTTTAAATTATTTTTATTTATCACAAAGTCTTTTGTGATATATACTAAACTAGAAGCAGAGTGAAATGTTATATCAAAAAATACATTTTTCTAAGATTTATATCTTTTTAGTCTTTTGTTTTCTCTTTCCATTATGTTTTGGTTTTTTTTGTTTAATTAAAAAAAATACTAATATTGTTTTTACAACTGATTCATAGTATTAAGGTATATAAGAGAGTACTTTTGTTTCTACATCTGATTTGCTAAAAATAATTTCGCAAATAGTAGGCTATTTGACTCCAGAAAGCTTTAAAAGCTTTACATTATGTGGTCACTTGTTACTTGAAAGGAAAATAAAAAGAGGTTTTGGAAATAATTGAAGATTCTAAAGCAGCAAAAAGGTCTGGATGAGTCAGAGTGTAAAGTATAGGCAATTCAGACAAGCAATAAAGGAGATTGACCTAAAAAAAGAGCTGACACTTGTCATGGTCTTGGTAGAGGACAAACATTTTCTATGACTGTGGAATTTGGGAGTGGGCGTATAACATTTTTTACAGAACTTTCAGTCAGGAAGGTTCTCAGACTATGAAATTTCTGGTCAAATGGAGAACAGGTACAGGATCTCAGGGTTACAAACAACTTGTGGAAAGTGTAAGCTGGGGAAAAAACACCACACCTGAATCATGTCCTTGAGCTGTCTGAGACAGATGAAAGATTTCAATCTCAGTCTCTTATAGTACAGATGAATAACCTCATTAAAGGCTGTTTAATGAGCCCTTTGTATGTCATTTTAAATTAACCACGTGATAAAGTATGATACAGCAGGAATATTGACTCTGGGTTTTCCAGATTCCAGGATTTTTTTTTTTCTTTTCCCCCCCTGAGGCAGGTCTGTATTTGTGATTCTGAAAGTTTAAATTTTTTGCCTGTTTGTTGTTTTGTGTTGTTTTGTTTTGGCACATGTTTTGGGTTTTGTTTTTTTCACTGTGATGATTTTCCAAACACATTTTTATTCTGTTTTATTTCACAAGGGAAGAGGAAAATTTATGAGAGTTTTGAAAACAGACTTTATTTTTAACTGTATTTCCTTGTCCTCTTTTTCATAAATAACTGGTGCATCCCATGTTCTTCCATCTAATTATTTTTAAACCAAAACAACTACATAATTAAATTTGTCGTTATATGAGTGTCCCAGTTAATATCACTCCCATCTTTATTTCAAAGGACCCGTTTATGAATGCACGGGACTATGTCTAAAAACAGAAATATGATTTTAGCTTGAGTGAAATATTACCAGATTTCACCCTGATAGATATTTCATTAAAGTAGAAACACTCTGATTTTGCAAAAATTAGATCCTATTAAACCCTGGCTAAAAGTGCTCAACAATTGCGGAGCTACCTAAAGTTTGGGACTAACTGGGAATCATTAGAAACTGACTTCTGCATTCACTCTTGATCTGAGTTTTGCAGGAGAGGGTCCACAATCAGCATTTTCTCTCTATGTTTTCTGCTACCTTTGTAATGTTATTATTCAGAATTTATTTAGAAGCAGGGGAATAATATGTAGCTGACCTTGTAACTCTTCTCATTCTCCTTATTTACCCCCCCTTTCAGTATCCTTTCTGCCCTACCAGTTTCTGCTGGTATGTTTCTCTTTAGTGCGCTACATTTTTCTTTCACACTCCATTTTTCCTTCACATGGTGTGTTTTAATCTTCTTTCTTATATTTACTGTATCTTTCTCCATTTCATATCACTGACGTGATTTTCTGTCCTCACTTCCATTCCCTGGTGCCCTATCAGCGTTTCTCCTGTACCAGCCTTTCCAATTTAGTTTTCATTTCCTCCTTGAGATAAATCTAGTAGTGTCGCAGATTTCTCTCTAACACCATGTAAGTACTGCATTAAAACTCTATTACTGGTAATTGAGCTAATGTAAGAGTGCAGATTACCTATAATTTATGACATAGTAACTCTGTGTCTTAGACATTGTAAAGAATCACCATTTTAATTTAAATGTATTGGACTCCTACCAAACCTCCTGAAGTGAGGTTGGGAATACTTGAAAGAATATTCTAAAACCTCTGACACTTGAAATGTAAGCAGTCCAAATCCAGAGTCTTTCAGGATGGAGTTATCCTGGGAGCCTATATTCAAGCTGCTTTCACTGCCATGAGGAGGGTCATGTTTCATCTCTTGCATCAGCTTCCATATATTCATTTTTTGTAGCAGACAAATGACATTTCAGTCCAGACTCACGTGTTTTGAATGGGATAAGTAGTTATTCACACATGTTGATTCTTAGTTATTGCATTCCATCTTGTACAATTTAATCATTACTATGACTCTAATGTTTCAGTTGGGTCTATCTGGACTAGATTTGTCCCAGTATGTTTAATTTAAGAGAGTTTCATACTTTATACATGTCAATTATGCTGTGGAGTCTTGAGTGTCTAGATTGTGCTGAGTTTAGCAGCTTCATGAAGCTGAAAAAATTCAGATTTTTAACAATTTGTAATTGGGAGAGGGGGAAATTTGGAACTGATCAGAAAAAGAACCTTCCCTGCCATTCTATTGTGAGTGTGTTTCTTGCAAGCAGTGCACTGACAGTGCAAGCAGGTCACTCACAAATCATCGTTTAACTGCACTGATTGTTGTGCTGAAGCTAGCTAGTTGTTTTTTATGCCAAGCAAGACAGTGGATATTTTATGACAGTGCTGGCTCAATAATTTTGCTCATCTACATTTGAAAATACTCAGATATGTTCTAAGATGTGCAACTCATAAATCTAAGCATATGGACTGTGTAACCACATGGAAGTAAAATCAGTTCACTGATGCAGTTTTCCCCTTTCATGCTCTTTTTCTTCTGATTACAATTCTAAGATCTTGTTAAAAGAAACCAGGCTATAAATTATTATTAGAATTAATATAGCTCTGTTGCTAAGGGAATAAAAGTATATATACATGCATATTTTTTCTGTGTTGATGTGCACTTAGGCATTTCTTCTGCCCTTCATCTTATTTTAGTGTTTATATTTGTATGTCACCCACCCAGTGTGTTTTTGTGGTGGTTGATGGGAGAGGTGTTGGAAAAAATATTTTCCTGAAGGAGATGGCAACAATTTTTCTAAAAGTTTTATGTTTTCATAACTATTCATAACTATTACAGTCAATAAGTATGCATTACATAATATTAGCCTTAGTATTTTAATCTAACAGTTCTGCACCATGTTCACATTAATATGCAAATAGAAGAAGAATACCAAATTAAATGGAAATGAAAGTTGAAAGTTAATTGACATTTTTGTCACAAAAGCTCAGAGAAAGAGTACTTATGGTTTAATGGCAAAAAGCTAATGTGTCATCCTAGGGAGGGCTACATCAATTTAGCACTAAGACGATTTTACTGAGGAAAAGTGCAAAGTGCTGTTTGTGTATGCAGGTTGCCAGCTTCCCCTATGCAGGTGGTCCCATCACCATAAACCTGGACTAAATTGCTGCCATTCATTAAACACAGTGGCTGTCTGGATAACTGCCTAGCACAGACCTACACAGGCCATCTATTTCTGTCAGAAATATGATATGTCACTGACAAAAGCTTAATTACTCCATTAATTAATAGGACAATTTTCAAAATGCCTTGCAATGCAGCTTGACACTCATTAGTGCCATTTATGAATAATTTCTCTCAGGGTATAATATTCTATAAAGTGTAATTTGAAAGAGAATAATACATGTTTAAGCCCTATGTATCTCTGAAACCAAAATCCATTCCTTGCTGAATTAGCCAGCTTTATGAAAAAGCATAGACCTATCAGAGAATGCTTGGAAACATATTTTTTTATATCAAAACGCTTCTGTCACAGAACAGCAAGCCTGTGGATTGGACAGCAATATTCTGGATTGGAGTCCAGGCCCTCTTTCCCTACAAGAAATCTTGATTCCCCTCTACTCTTGTAGTCTTACTCCCTTCAGTTCTGTGTGAAGAACAGGGACACCAAAATTATTGGACTTCTACTGTTCTAGCATATCCCTATGCCCCTGAATGTCTATACCCCTTTATATGACTGGACAAATTAGAGGACAAAAGATTGTCCTCTAGACAAAGAAGGACAAAGATTATTCCATCATATGTCTTCTAAACTGGAGGACCAGGACTGATTTTGAAGGGCAGTACATGTGCAAGAGAAAAATAAGCCAAAATAAGACAAATATGTGGAGAAAGTATCAGCACAGGGAAGGAAAAATTAAAGAGTTTTTTTTCCAGAGCCAGGAAGTTTCAGCATTTCAATGAGGCAGTGTCTTCCAGTGCCTACTCTTCAACAGAGCAGCTCTTTCTTATTGAATTTACAAATTTTTAAAATGTATATTTTTACATTCTCCGAGTTCATTCAACATAGGGTAGGATCATAAATCTAGTCACTGGCCCTGCATGTGAAAATCTATAGATGTCTGAAGTTTGAACAGTAGGGGCTTCTTACTGAGAGGTATGCACTTCAGTTCTCTCTGCTCATTGCAGATTCATATAATTAAAAGTTTTAATTAATTCTGCTTCTGCTGCTCGCTAAACAATTCCTTTCTTACAGAAAATTTTATGCCACTTTAACAGACAGGCTAAACAAAAATATAGAAATAATAGGACATGATGAAGGTTGCCAGAAAAATATATAGTAAATATATTTTAATATCTTTATATATACATTAATATATAAAATATATTAAAATAATAATTTATAATAAAATATATAAAAAATATAGTAACAAAGACCTGCTTCCATGGTCAATAGCTTTTAAGGTGTTTAAGAAAAATAAGTTAGCAAGGCTGTTCTTGAAAAATACTTTATTTGTGTAAATGATGATGCAGTAAGACAAACTGCCTTACAGGGGTATTAGTGCAAACTCTCCAGTATAAAATCAGGATTTTAGGAAGCAATCTTTTAGGTTTCTAATCTGGGACTGTATCACCTATGACTTTTTTCTTAGTATGCACAAATTTCACTATCTAAGCAACATTCCCAAAAGGAGATCAGAATTTGCTGAATGTTCACCCTTAGAACATTTAGTTTCTTAGGCATTCCCTAATGTATGACGAGAAGTAGTGTGGGCTGGGAAAGTGGAAACCATTGCCACTTCCTCTGCCTGACCTGTTCACTTGCAGAAATTTCTTGTTAGTCAGCTGAGGAGGCTGAGCTGACAGTGTTCATCTGCCTTGGCTCAGGATCTGCCTCTAGAACAGCATGGATGAGGGACACAGTAACCTTTTCAGGCACCCCAGTCTTAGCCTGCTTGTCAATCAAAGCCCTAAGAATACACTGAAAAAACAGATTTTCTGAGGGTGGGCATTCAGAATTTTCTAAGAATCCAACTCTTTGAGAAAGTCTCATTTAGACACTCATCTGTTCGAACCTTTTTATTTGGTGCACACCTCTTAATCAACCAAATCTTTATAGAATTCCACAGCTTGGGCAGCTTTGACATTTAGATGTGTCTTTTGCCCAGAAAATCCCATTAATCATACTGGGAACATGGTTAAAGTTTTAGCTTGTGTGCCCAGCCATGAGTCAATTGAAACATATCCTCTCCCCTGCATCCCCCTAAAGAAAACAAATAAGCAAACAATAATATCAAAACGAAAAAAACCCAAACAAATAAACAAAAAAACCCACCAAAACCAAAAACACAACATAAAATCCAACAAAATATTTTGATTTTTCTTTGGCTTCCCAGCAAGAATCCCATGCTATCATTTGCTCTGGAACTGATTTAGGCAAGACCATATTATTCAATCCTCTGTGACTCAGTATAGTCAGGTATGTTTTTTGCAAAAGAAGAGAGTCATATTAAGTGGTACTCTAATGTGTCTTTGCAGACTCCTATTCAATGCATAAAGAGTGTTATTTTAATCTTTTTTTAAAAAAAAAACCACAAAAACAAAGGGAAAAAATGTTGCTGACTGGTTCACTGATGTGAATGAGTGACTTCCGTCTTCTCTCAAAATTCAGTGCTCTTTATTTGTTCCCTGTCAAAACCAATAAAGCACAGAAAAAAAGTGAGAGCTATAGGTCTGTCTTTAGCTACTGCAGTTGAGAGGAAAGCACTCCAAAACCAATGTCTCAAGCATTTTTTTTAGTTTTATACACTCTATCCTACTCTGAAAGTATTTTTGCAGCAATTATTACTTCTCCTCCCTGATTCTAATAAGAACTACTACCTCAAAATATTAGAGAATTAACTGGATAGTCTTTCTCCTCTCCAATATAGATACTATCTCTCATACCTATAATCAGTGACTGGTGGACCATTTTTATTTAAAATGTCCTCACCTTTGATTTTGAATCCTTGAATCCAATGTACATATCTTGCCCTATGTGCCATACTTCAAAAAACTATAAATAGATCTGAAGGCTTCCTATCCAACTAAGAGTCAGTGTAAATTATATGCTTATTTCTCTGTGGTGGTGTTATGCACTTGGTCGCATTGGAAGAAATAAGAAATCTTTGGTGGCCATGTTGACACATCTGGTGTAGCTGTCCATCTCCAAAAAATAGCTTTCTAATGGAAGACAGAGAGCTTCTTTTCCAGAAAGAAAACAATAATCACCATTTCCTGATTCTCAGCTTAGTCATCAAAACAGCCGGTCATGATGATAAGATACATAAGAGACTGATCTTGATTCAGTCTGAGCTGATGTCAGTCTTTATGTCCCACATTGCAAGACAGTGTTATAACACTAGGCAATAATAACAGTAAGGAGAGAAACAGCTTTAGAGAGAAGCTTCTACAATACTAAACCCACAAAATTCCATAGATTGGAAGGAAAGGTAGTAAAAATAAGTTTAGGATCTAGCTTAGGTTAATGCAGATTATTGATCCTTGGAATAAGAAGGGACATATATAAAAATAACATAAACTACAAAAAAATAAAGCAACCACCTACCAAACTCCAAAATATTAGATGTCTTCCTTTCCAGCTGCATTTCATGACCCCCCCACAATATAGTACTCTCCCAATGGTCTGACGATTCATGCATTCCTGGGCTGCATGCTGCATTTGAAAGAATGAAGAGGGTTCTCAGCCAGAACATGCCATAGGGAGGTGCTATGACTGAGACTACCTGCAGCTGGAGTTTAACTTCTATTAATTTGCATTGCAAGAAATTCACTCATCTCTCACTGTTCAAATAATTTTTACTTTCTTTTGTTCTTAATGCTGCTTTGACCAGTGTTTCAGGTTTCTCTCCTCAAATAAGGAAACAGTGGGTGTTAACTGTCATCCTAACAGGCCTTAAATCCTTATCTGATTTCCTATGCTTAAGGTTGCTGTCATTATCTACTCCAGAGAGTAAAGGGCCATTAAGCAGCTGCCTATATTATCCTGAATTGCCTTCATATTTCCCACAATATGTGTTTGTGTATGTGTGTAAATAACTGCAGATACTCAGAGACACTGCCTACAGAGTGAGGTGACTCTGAAAAACAAGATTATCATCTGGGAGACAAGGATTATTTTGTTTCTTAAGTGTCTATTTTGTTAAGATTTAGGTGAACTTTATCCATGGAGAAGGTTTTTATCTTTAAAACATAGATCAAACCACTAGCACTTACATGATGATATTATGGGGACAAAGGAATCCCTGCTGATGTACAAAAAACCTCTTTAAATGCTTTAGTCTCATTAAGTAAAATTATTGAAATAAACTTTTCAGGACCTTTTGTCTGTACTACAGAATAAAGTAATGATTTCCAGGAATGAGTTAAAAGAAATGGATAATTTCTAAACAAAAATGTAGAATAATATTTTTGGACCTTTACATTGAATTAAGATACCCATTCTGTGATTAAGATTTTTTTAAATTCAGCCTTGCTGATGCACTCCTCACATTCAATAGCATTACTGTTACTCCCATAGTTACTATTCATATTTTACTGTTTGTTTTGTTGGATTCTGGTTCGTTATAGCCTGCTGTTCTAAACCAGCTTTGCATGAGCTTACATTTGCTGTCATATTGTTCATTTAGATTTTGCTTCTGTAATTGCCAGTGCAGACTGCATAGCATTTGACTTCATATTCCTCAATTGCTGCCGTTTTATAAACATTGAGCTGGTTATACTTCACTAAGTGAAAATTGTAAACGCGTGTCCTTTCCATTCACACAGCAGCAAATCACATTCAGGTACCAAAACATAAGTTCACTAGAGATATAATTGCATTTATTTTGTTCTGCTAGCTACTTCCACTAACATGAAAGGCTTAAAAGACCTTCAGCTTTTGAAATCTTCTTCAGAATTGTTCTAAAGTGGCTCTTCAATCCTGCATATATTAGACATGCCCAGTCTTCCAGCTAACAGCTATAGGGCATGTTTTCATTTTAAGATAGGCTGCATGAATTTTCAACAGGTAATAAGGTTCTGATAATACTTTTTGAGGAATATGTACTTCTGTGTATACTATTCACTGATTTGGTATTCAACATGGCTTTATGATATTCTGAAAGTATCTTCAGTACTTAGAAGCTAATGTGTGATGGCAGATGACTATGTCACTAAAATACCTATGAAGACTCTGGAAATGGGCCTGTGCAGACCCCACAAACTTCATTTCACCTTTATTTCTCATGGAATAATAAAATCTTATTTTCCTTGTATGTCCTGAGCTAGGTTTGATCTGTTGCAAATCCAAGCAAAGGATTCCACCTCACAAAATAAATTGTGGAAACACAGGTTCTCATTATAGGCATATTGATCCTCCCATTCTTATCTGTTACCACCTTCTGCAATGAATATTTTTAAGCTACTGTATTGTAAAAATTTTTCCAGGGTTGACAAAAACACCTTTCTTTTCATGCCAGCTTTTTTATATGCTTCATGTTTTGTCATCTAACCACTTAGCAGGTTATTTTTTCACAATTTAAGGCTATACTATAGATAAAATATTCTTTTAAAACCTAAGTGTTACTTAAAGAGTTGGTATTCTTCACTTCCCACGTTCGTGTAACCAGTTATGTCAACCTGATCCATTAGAAGCACCATAGAAGCATACGTTAGAAAAGACCAGTAAAACCAGTACAAAAAAGTGAGTACTACCATTAATTTAACACTGTCAAGTCCACCACTAAACCATGTCCCTAGGCACCACGCCTACATATCTTTTAGAAAACTCCCAGGATGGCAACCACCATCCCCCAACAGAAGGTTCCAATGCTTGGTAACCCTTTCAGTGAGGAATTTTTTTGCTAACAGACAGTCTAAAACTCTCCTGGTAGAACTTGAGGCAGTTCATTCTTGCTCTATTGCAAATTATCTCAGGAAAGAGATTGCCCCCACACCCTTGCTACAGACTCCTTTCAGCTAGTTGTAGAGAGGAACATGGTCTCCTTTGAGTTCCCTTTCCTCCGGACTGAGCAACCCCAGTTCCTTCAGCCGTTCCTCACAGGACTTGTTTTCTAAACACTTCACTCATTATAGTAAAAATCTTTCAGGCTTCATGCTCTGACTGAGCCTGACCACTTGAATCACTGCTAAATAGTTGCAGCATGAACAAAAATAATCTACTAAACTGCTACTGGAATTTAAACTGTTATCTCACTGGACCTTATGCAGAGATCTTTAATTTACTCCTGCAGAAGGTATGCTCTGTCTCACTAGGGTTTTCAGTGGTTCAGCTGTTACTGCCAAGGAGGTAGAGCAAATCAAGAACTGCACCAAACTGGAAAGAAGAGTTTGAGGAAGGAAAGGGGAATACAGAACAGGAACATAGGAACAGTTGGAAAAAGACAGACAGAAAACACTCCAAGAACGAGAAAGACAGAGCAGAGAGGAGGTTATTAGGACCATGCCGTCACAGTAAAGGCAAAGGATAGAACATGGATGTAGGTAGTCATAAGAGGAAATTGATAGCTGGTCAAACAGGGAAGTGTTTGGGATTACAGTGTAAAGGCAACTCATGATCTCATTCACTTCCACTAAAAAATTAATTGACTCTGTGTATATTGTTCTCATCTTTAATGACTGTAGATATATTAGACATAGGAATATGAAGGAGACATTTTGAAGAAATCATGTTTTTTTGATTGCTTTAAAACCCTATTATTTCATATCTTGGGAAACTCATCAATCTAAATAACTATAGTAGAAGAGAGGCACCTTCAAATAACTTTTGTTGCTGTAATGTATTCTTACTAATTCTTTAAAGTTGAATTTATTTTTCTTACAGTACATATGTAAAAAAACATTTAAAAAGTCACTATGTTCATGTGGAGGAGTTAGTTGAAGTGGTAAACCAAAACCATAACAAAGGAAGGAAGGCTAGAATTCTGTGTACCATGAAGACTACTAACACATCCTTTCTCCTCCAAAGCTCTTTGTCTCACTTTGTATGTTGAAGTTTTCTATGGGTAGAAAAAGTGGATTATTAATTTTAATTGATACTTAATTAAATAATTTTATATCTCTGAGTGTTCAAGCATTCAAGTTGAACTTTATTTACGATGTGTTTTTTTATTCATACCGCAATATTGTATTGTCAATACTACTCAGTTGTGGTCTCTCTATATTTGTTAGTATACTTTCCATAATATGCCTTAGGAGTCTCGATTCCTTATGCATAGGCTATCTGCAGTAGGATCCAACATAAAATTTAATGGTGGAGATGGAATCTCAGATCTGCCAACTTCAAGCTGGCTGCCATGCCATGAAGTTATAGAGTCAAGCCTGCATTCACTGCTTTTCAGTCTTGGGGCCAGAAAATACCCGTTTTTTTCACTTACTGGACTGATGGGCGTGACTGAATCTCATCTCAGAATACCCACCTGCCTAGCAATTGTAGCTGGAGGTTTGTCTTCATATCTATCCAGGCAGAAAAATTAATTTGAAATTAGCGGTCCAGTACCACAAGCAAAGTGCTCTATTACTGAATTATCAGAGAAAATGAGTGGTATCCCTAGCTTGTCCCTTTCTTCCAATCTTATTTAGAAATATATTAGGTCTCTGGTCGTGTTCTTGACCTTAATCTCTGCAGAGACAAGCAGATATGAATCTCATATGGATTTAAATGTTCTCTGGAGCTGGGAGTTAAGTGACTATAGCCTTAGTTTCCATTTTCATCTAGAATTATTCTTTCTATTTAAATTAATGTAGAGTATTTTTTGTGTGTTTTTGCTTTTTATGCTCTATTCTTTAACACCAAGTTCTGCCCAAATAAAGCACAAAACTCTCTGGACTGCACAGTATAAATTTAACTAAGTAGCTGTGGCATAAATTTCCCTCATGAATGTACAGCCTAACAGCCTGTCTCCAGGCAGCAATCAGGACCCCACTGAGCTTGGCAAGATGCAGTCGCTGATCCAGAGCACTCACAACATAAGCTCATGACAAGAAAGAACAGATGGAGACAAAGGTAAATAGCGGTGTGGTGGCAAACAGTAACAATGAAGCTGGGTCCATCTGTTGTTCCAATAGGCACAGAAACTGTAGTTGTCCTCTGCTATGTCCCATTGTCCCATTGCACCACTTCATCTCTTTGGGTACAGCAGGCAGCTTGGTAGATAAATGGACAGGGCTACTCTTTGACTGAGGGGGCTGTATTTATGCGTCAACCCTTCCTTCCACACAGACTGTGTTCCCTTCATGCTCTCTTCCACTCAGCTCTGAATATCATCCCAATTCTCTTGGCAAGGTGGATGGGCATGGTGCCCTCAGTGTCTTTGTGGAGCAGCAGTTAGGTGCTGAGTGGGGAAATTTACGCATAAAGCTCTCAAAGCTTTTCTTTGAAGCAAAAGCACTCCTAAAAAAATAAAATGGCCCAGAAATCGTTCTCTGGTTATAAGAACAAATGACTTGACATATTTGGTGCCCAAATGACTACCTTCCTTGATGCTCCAAAGCTGTCCAAAACTGCTTACCGGGAGTGGTTTTTTGAGGCAAACTGTCCTTTAGCTGTTTCAAAACATTTGGGAACATGCTGGATGGTACAGGCTAAAGCCAAGCCATAGACAGAACAATTTAGCTGTATCAGCTTTCTCAGGTCAGTGGATGAACCCTGTCCTTATTTTGTTTGCAAATATAGGAGTAGTCTGAGTAGATAGGCCTACTTGACACTTCATGAAAGATGCAAAATTGAAGGATAGAATGCAGGTGTTTGTGGAAAACAATGGCTGGAGAGGTTTTAAAGGCTTGTGACAAACCAATCCTTCCAACTGTTTGGTTTGGGTTTGGTATTTGTAATGGGGTGTCAGTTTTGTTCAGGAAGAGGTGACCTTCACATTCAGAAATTCTGAATGCTGGATCGATGTAAATAAAACAGCAACTTTCTTAGGCACTAAATGGAAAGCTGTGAAAATCGTTCAGGTTAGAGGCAGTTGCTTTTATTACCCTGCAATACTGCAAAGGGACTACAATTATTTTAGTATTCTACTGCATCTCACATCGGCTCTCATCCTGTGTGTCATTGAGTCACTGTGCCATAAACTAGAGGCTTGATTTTCTGAAGTGCTCAGTGCCAATCTCCTTCAGTCCCCCAATCTACACAACTGCTTGTCATAATGCTCCCGAGGATACCAACTCCTTCTCATTTTCTGTACCTGTAAGAGTGGAAAAAAAGAAGAAAAATAATTGAACAACCAGACATTTAGTATAGTCTGCAGAAAGGAAATAAACATATGTAAAATGTGCATATGGACTTGTTGTTTTGGTATGACTTTCCAGCCCTGTGAGGATGGGCAGCATTACTTAAAGCAATAAAACAGATCCTGATTTCACTATCCTGTCTAGAGTTCAAATCCTTATTTTCTGTGTTTGTAAAATTAATTTAACATGGCATATATAATCACAAGTGAAAATTATTTATAAAACTAGCATATTTGTAGCAAAATAATTATTTCATGATCATAAAGATTTACATTGCTTCTTATTTTGAAAAGTTAGTTTTAACACTCAAAGTAGAAGATTGACTTAGATACATTTAAATTTTTGTGCCTATGTAAAATCAAATAGGTTCACTTATGGTTATTGAAATAACTGACAAAATGAAGATTGCAATACATATGCTTTAAGAAATATAATTAATTAATAGAAGAGATATAGTAGGAGCAAACTTTAGAGCATCGTGACAAAAACATCAATATGCCATCTGATTTTTATGGGAGCAGAAAACTGTGAATAGTATGCATCAGAATTCACTCAGTTACAGTCTTCTTTAAACAATAAGGCAACATTTTTATCTTCATGTTGTTTAGCAGAATATAAGTTCAGAGCTAAATATCAAATTCACATGACTGTTCATTATTTTAAAGAGCAAAATTCTTGATGTGTGTACAAATTAGAAATGTGACACAAAATGGAATTTTATTATTGCTATTCTGTATATACACCAAACTGTATATGCTAATAGTCTTCAGTTTGAGGGGTATTTTTGAATTTATTTATAAAACCAGAGATCCAGTTTGTAAACATAAAAGCTGAATTTAAGTTATTGATAGACACATCACATTTTTCATTGAACAGAGTCAATTAGAAGCAACAATTCATTCAGGTCTAAAGTGAAATTGTATAGAGCTGCCTAATGCCGTAAGTCATAAACAGGGAAAAGTCCTGCTGCTTTGAAATTTTTCGAAGGATTTTGTAACAAGCAGGAAAAACAATATTAAGTGATCAATTTATGGATCATGTATTTAGTGATAAAAATGCTTACAATGTTTTTAGTGTAATTTTGTGATGCAAAGTATTTTAATTGGAGTCACACATGGACCAATTTCCCTATAAAAAATTCCAAAGCTATTTGTCTAAACAGAGAAATTAATTTAAATCAACACCTCTGGCAGCAAAATAAACCTTAAGGAAGTAAGCATGCTCCTCTTCAGACACAAGTGCACTTACCTTGACAGAAGCTATTAGGATTTGGCAACGAGGTGTAGCCTGACACTTATTCCAGTACTCTAAGAAAGGTTCTTGTTAATCTAATACATATTATTACTATTAAAAATAATGACAATACTTCTTAATGATGATAAGGTGGAAAAGACTTCCTGTGAGCAGTAGAAAACATGAAATTCTGTCTCTACCAGCTACTGGTTATTTTGGGGATGATAATGATGCAGTAAGCCCTTCATTTTCTAAAAAAGCTGACATTTGCTGATGTGCATAAACAGGCCAGCTGTTCCTTTTTTGGGGGGTAAAATAATAATATACAGTTAAATCTCCTCAAATTACTAAAAAAAAAATCCCCAAAGAAAGGTTGAAAGTCCTTCAATGGGGACACTAACTGCAAATTTCTAAGTAATTAGAAAGAAAATATTTTTTCAGTGTAAAATAATGCATTCAAGTATGGAGGAATGCTTTTTTTATGGTGCTAAATGGCAATAATTTAGGATGTGAGAAATAAAGACATAAAGACAATCATTGTGCTATTTAATAGGGAATGTGATGGGTAATGAAGCAAGATTACAATTAAATTCTAGCATGCTGTGTCCTACAGGAAAAATCAGCTCTAATGCTTCTAACCTTTATCAACTGACAATGTTGCAGTTATGATCTCATAAATAGTTATCAATTCTGTCTGTATGGCACTGACTAGGATTAATACCATAAGCCACTAATAGGGTAAATAATCTAAACAAATTTAAATACACAACATTGGATGGTGACCTTAGAACTGCAGAACAACTCTGTGGATTGCAACTTCACATCATCAGAAGTACTTACAGGCATAGTTTGGTAAATTGCAGTGTCTACAATTAGGAAATTGACTCCATATTCTGTCATCTCACTGTGCAGCCTGACTTTTTCACATGTATTGAGCACTTCTGACCTTACTAATGGTAATGAGACCTAAAAGCCCAGGAAACTTCTGGAAATCTGGCAACTGTCTTTTATGCAGCTAACTTATCAAAATTAAAGCTAAATTATCAAAATTAAAAGTTTTAACTGAGAGATTTTTCTGATATTCATCACGTGTTGAAGAGGCACGACCAAAAGGACAGGGCATTTCTTGGTGGCATGTGCTTAGTAAAGAAGTACTCATCTAATGTCAACAAACTAATACCATAAATTTTTGAGCATTAGACTTTTAGGGAGATAGCATAGGTGGACATCCAACAGGTGGAAGCTGGAGACTGCGAAATAATTGCTTTCCCATCTCTGGATCTGACACATCAACTGCAAGGAGCCAGTGTCACGTTCTGTGTCTTATGCTGATCTCAAGTGGGCTGGTGATGTTGAAGCTATGGCTTGTGTGGACACTGGTTTTTGAGGAAAGGAATTGTTATCCACCCACATATGGCACCCTGTTAAGCAAAGAAGTTCAGATCACATGTCAGTGAACAGCGTGGTTCTGTTCCGGTGACCACCATTCCCAATCTCCCCTTAACAGTTGGCAGACATATTTTCTGTTGTTGTTGTTGTTCTTGTTGTTGACTCTCACAGAAAGAAGGTGCTTGAAAGAAAGGAAAGCTACGTGAAGTCATCCTTGTAAACTGGAAAGCTGCCTAAACCTTCCTAAATGTGCATCAACCCAGATTCTTGGAGTGGCTGAAATACTGAAGAGAAGTGTGAAAATAGAGCAAGTAATTAACTTCCCTATTAATTCCCAACACTTTTCTGAATGGCACTTTTCTTATATATTAGATTAATGTAAACTCTCCTTTGTGTCATTGGACAGAAAAGCATACTGTCTGGAGAATGGGAATTCAACAAAGACATTTTCTGTAAGTTTTTAATACCTGAGCCATGCAGCTGAAGGTCCCTTGATTTATTTTTATTTTATTATTTAACCAAGTATACTAATTTTTATTCAGAAATAATTTTCTTCAAGTATTTTAATGTATTTTCACGTATTACAAACTGTTATAATTTTTTATTCCGTAATATTAATAACTCATATATTTAAATTCAATATTTATATTTAATTAAATATGAAATGGAACTTTTATGTAAATATTTGTAATAAATTATGAATTACATCCCACCATTATGCCTTTCTAAAATTATTGATGGTGTACAGTTTCTCTTCAAAGCGCTTTAACCAGGTGTCAGCTCTTGGTGTCTGTTATGATTTTAAGCTTGTGGCTAACCATTTTTGGTTTTATACCTTTTAACCCCTCTATCATAAGGTCAAAGTCACTCTGTAAGGAAAAAAGTGAGAAGGTTATCCAGTACCTGCTGTTACTAGTGATGAATTTCCCTTTACCACACACTTTATGTGGTTATCCTCAGATTTTATTCACGGATATCATAGCTGAGGACATTTCAATCACGTTTAGTCCAATTTAATTCCAAAGAATACAAGAATACAGCTGATTGCCTTCTTTTTTCTTCTCTCTAATCAAGTCTAATAATTTTCCTTTTTGTCCTTTCTTCTTTTATCTGGACCCAATCATACAGTGAAGCTGTCAGTAATTTTTCCAGTCTTTGTTGTCTGCTCACCTAATACTTGTAGTGATATAAATGTTTATTTTTCCAAAGTTAAGTCATCATTCATGTGAGAATTATACATAGGTTTCATTTTTGAAGGCTTTGGAATATAGTCCAGTTGTGTTTTATTTCTGGGAGATTATATATGTATGACTATTAGGGCATAGAACCTCTAAAATTTTCACTAGGTCCTTCAAGTACTGAATACTATACATTCCTGTCTGAAATATTTGCAGATTTTTTTTTTCCCTGAAACCTTACACTGCTGAAACAGAAATCACTTTTGGATAGTATTAATCTTGTTTATATGTCATCTATAGGTATGTTTCCTCTTCAGTAGTGTCCTGGAATATCAAGGGTGGATGAATGTTTCTTCTGTTTGATTTCCAAGTTGGTCATTGTTTTGAGGGGCGATCTGCTTTCAAATATGAAATGGTGAGCTTCAGAAATATGAAAAGGCTTTTTGTAAATTTTCAACTGTACTTTCCAAAACCATGGATTTCATAGACTAAGTAAAAATTTGTAAGCACGAGAAGAAAAGAGTGTTTTAAGAGCAGAATGAGGCAGATAAAAAATAACTTGTCTTCCCATTGTTTTTCTGAGTTCAGGAAATACTACTGGTAAGAAGGAAAAAAAAAAAAAAAAAAAAATGGCATACCCTGAAAAACACATAACAAACTTTAAGGAAGATACAAAATACTCAGCAGTATAATGTCAATGTTTAGAGATCCACCTGCATGACAACACATTACCATGAAGAAAGCATACACAGATGGTTCCAAACAAACTGGACTTAGAACTGTGAGAAATATTACTCTCTTAGCATAGCAGCCTGGCAGAGCAGTGGGATATGCTTTAGCTTAAGCAGATCTGTGTGGTAGCAGCGGACTCATATGAGGTAGGTCCAGCACGGCCAAGCTACTTTTTGATCTCCTTTTCTACAGCTACATGAAACCAATGAGACAAACCTGTTCAACAGAGAGTAGCTGAATATGCTAACAAGGCATCTTACTGTTCCACACAGACATATTGCAAATGCACATACCCCAGCTCTTTAGGAACTGATAATTTGCAGAGAATTTGGAACCTGTTAAACCACAGCTTGTTTTCACTGAACTTCCGTTAGATATAAATGAAAGATTAAAGTTTACTTAATGGTAACAGTAGTCTTAACATCAAATAATCCAACCATTCAAATGCTTTTTGTTTTAGTCTTTGTTATATCTGCATTTTATGTTATAAACTACAATTCAGAGTTTTACTCATTATCTGAGGAAGTACTTGGACCATTTCACACAATTTTGTGCTTTAAGTGCATTTGAAATTGTCATAAAGTGCTAAAAGTTGAACAAACAATGTTTTATTATAGCACAAGACTATGGCATGGTCTAACAATAATTGGAAAACACTCTTGTTAACAGACTCTCTCCAACATTATATATAAACAACAGTGAAAAATAGCACTTATCTTATTAATGCTTCACTACTAATCCATCAGCTCTAAGTCTCTGATGACCTGAAACTCTGAAGATTTCAGCCTTAGCTTGCATGCTTCAACAATTTTATTATGTTAGCTTTCTTTCTACATACATAATGCACAGATAAACTGATCCACTGGGGCACTGCTTTGTCTTCAATATTCAGTAGATTAAGTGAGGTCCCAACCTGAGTTAAATGGAAAAAAGAAGTAGGAATGGCAAACACATTTGCAGCATGGAGAAAATATTATTATACATCACAATAAAATGCAGTTTTGGTATTTGATAATTTCTTCAAAGTTAAATTGTGGCCCTGAATCTTATACGAAAGGCATATTTTTACCAATATGAAAGTAAATTGAATTCACTTTCTAAGTAAATTGATGCAAGAAGAAAAGAGGATAGATATGCGATTTTTCAGGATCCAACTTCACGTCAATGTCATCAACTGAACAAAATCAGTAATCACTGCATACTTACAGGGAAATGTTATCTCAAATTTCACCATGTGTGACTAATCAACAAATCCCTATAAAAGAAAATGACTCGGTGGAGATAAGCACAGGCAATGTGTTCTCAAGGCTTAGGAACAAACATGACGAGTAACTACAGCTGCTATAAGGAAAGCTAAACTTGTTTAAAAAAATGAACCAGAGGGTGAATTTTGTTTTATAGAAAGGGCTAAGTAATTTGAATGGTTTTTAAAATGGCCTTTCCCTAGTTAATCAAGAGGTTTAAATGCCCCCCTAAACTGTTCAGATCAGCACGGAGTAAGCATATAATAGCCTCAACCCAACTTGGAATATAAAGTCTGAGAAAATAACAAAATAAACTTTGAGGACAGCAGTGGGTTTGAGCTTTTTTTTGTATATTGCTTACAAGTGACGGGGGACACTCAGCATCATGATGGTGAGGATGCAGTCATACATTCAGTCTAAATGTATGCTTACTTCTTTCTATTGTTTATTGGGGACATTTAACCAAATGTCTTCAAATAAAATCCCAAAATTAGACAAAGGCACCTACTGCTATTTGAGATGCTCTCCAGATAAAGAAGTGCAAATACCCCCTCAGAATACACATCTCTTACCAACTATTTTTATTAATTTTAATTAAATTAATTTTATTAATTTTATCTGGAATATTTAGACATAGATTTTTATATATGTAGTATTACAAAAATATTTTGAGTATTTACCTGATTTGAAAAGTTACAGGATTGCAATAAAAAGTAGCAATGCACAGTCAAATTTTATTATATTTAGTAGCTTCAGTTGTGCAATGTCACAATCAATTAGATTTGCCAATTTTGGATTCACATTTATTTCACATTGTTTATGGTGAAAAAATTAATTTTGTAGCTCTAAAGGAATACTTTTTCATGTTTACAACATTAAAGGCAAAAACAGGAGCTGAAAATCTCAAATAATATAAAAAATTGTTAGTTTTGTCATTAGACTTTTGAGCTGGAAAGTCAAGTTATTGCGATCAAAACAATATGAAAAGTGGTTGAAAGTTTAAAAAAATCCCTTAAATTTTTCAATTCTTCCTTGTTTAAAAAAAAAAAAAGCTGAACAAATAAAAATTAAATATGAAATCACCCCTATGAATATTTATAATTACAAGATATAAAAAAGGAAATTATAAAAGAAAGTGTTGCATTACAGTTTACATATGGCTGTTTCCAATGTATATTTTGAGACAGAAGATGAGAGATGCAACTGCAGAAAGTTGTACCTCCAGTAGCGGGACTGTGAAATCAACAGTAGCAAGACTGTGAAATCAATTTCTCTTATTTTCATGCATAGGTATTTATACAGAAATTTCTTTACACCTCCTCTATGGTATAATTCTATGGTTTGTATGTGTGGAGGAGTCTGTGAGAACATTTTGCGTACAAGATGTCAAAAAATAAAGAAGTACATATGTAAAGTAATACACTAGCTAGTACAGCTTAGAATTGAGAGTAAGTCATAATTGTTAACTTCTTTTCTTCTCTGGGACAGAAGTTAATAATTGAGTCCCATATGTTTTTACAATGATAGATTTCCTAGGGAAAACTATTTCTTATTTTTCTTAGTATGTATATTTTGAGGTATCCTGCAGTTCCATAGGAATAAAGAAAATGGCAAGATCATGAGGTAAAAGTCTGTCTCAAAAGATTGATTTGTTTGACATTTTAAGCCCTCTCATACAATACATTTTAAACAAAAGAGCTACTCTTTCAAGAGCACCAGTACCTCAGAGATTATTGTCTTTTCTCTTGGAGCAGGGTTTGGTGGTTCAGGTGAAGTCAAAGTAAATTTTAGAGAAAAGCAATATAGAAAGGTAAATACTTTAGTCTGCTGGCTAGTTATTCTGTATGCTGTGAGAAGGAGTTTAGATAGTCCTTAAAAGGGGAAAAAAAAATCAGGATAAATTAAAATGCTTCGAAAAGTAACATTTCATCTCATGGTCCAAAGTTCTGTCTACCAGTTTCACATCTTATAAAACTGGGCTTCTTTTTACTGTTTTTCAATTTGATTTGTTCAATACAGCTTACATAAAGACAAATACATAGAACAGTAGTAGGTAGAATGATGGAAAATATGATACTCCTGTTCATCCCTGATTAAGGTAAATGCTATCCCTTTATTTTAATCCTTCTCTCTTTCCTGAGAAGTGATCAGTTGGACAGTTTTAATCACCTAGAATCCCTCAGAATTACACACTGTTTTGGGCTGAGGGAAACTAGACTTTTTAACCAGGATGGTAGCAGTGGTATCCCTGCTTATACAGGATTTGGTGTTACTGAGACATTTATTCATATGTGCACAGATTAACAAAAGGAGAAATAGAGAGCACTTGATGCCAGGCTGCCACAGGATTTTTGCTTTTGTGGTCTCATGGCTGGGGAAGCCTGCTATAACAGAAGTTGCAAGTGGCATCTGAACTTAGGGTAGTGCACCTCCTACTAACTCTAGGCCTTTAGGAATATGACCTTTTTCATGTTCATCATACCCATGTAGAGGTGATGTCTGTCAACTCTCAGTAATGACAGTGAGAGCTCAAGTTCTGAATTTAGATTATACAGTTTAATACTATAGGCTTGTAATATTTTGAGCTGAATCTGAGACTGCATATTAAATATGAACCCAGTAAAATTTTATGGTTATAATTGTTTTGGGAAGTTTAAAAGACCATTTTGTTTCTCTGTGAGTGGAGATTTTTGTTGTGTCTTGGTTCTTAAAACTCCATTGACTCTTTTGTTCTATCTTTCAAGGTATCAGCAACAGACATCTAAGGAAAAAATACAATACAATGTAAGAAGTTGAGAATCATCTGTTCTCTCATATACTTTGATATATTCTTTTAATTTCTGTCAATCAATAGCTCAGAAACATATTGATTTGGGTTTTCTCTGGATCTTTATTAACTTGAGAGAAAAGTATTTTTAAATAATTTAACTATTATTGTTGTTGTTATTTTTTGTAGTAATATTTAATGATGGTCATATTTTTATGATATTATTTTCTTGTGACTTCCTCTGTGAATTAGTACAATGTTTATGTTGAGTCATTATGAAGTAACACTTTTTTCAGTTGAATTGAAACTGTCTGAAGCTTTAGCAGGTGTCTCCTACCTTTCTGTTTGTATTTGAGAGGTATTGGACTGAAAAGAGATCAGTAACTGTGTGCTTACATGTGTTAAGGGCAGACACATTTCTTTGAGAAATAAATGGACAAGAGAATTCTTTGTTATTTTGTAGCAATATTTGAGATCTTGTCTGAGTTCTACTTTTGGCAGTGTTAGGTTAACAATTGTATTTGATGATCTTAGAGATCTCTTCAAATCTTAATGTTTCTGTTTAGTTTATTTTGATACAAATCACTGTCGCAGTGTCCAGAAATCGCGCTGACCAGCGCAGCCACAGGCTAGCTCAGTGTCTCACTGCAGCAACGTGGTAAGGTTGGAGCGGCAGGCAAGCGAGCCGCTTCCTTCCTGTGGGAACTTGGATCCCACCGCCAGCGACGGGCACGTAGATGACGTAAGCGACCCTGGCAGCTAATGAAAGGCGGACTCTCCCGAGCAGGATGTAATATAGGTTTATTGAGGCAGAGGAAGCACGGAGCTCTGCACGCTGCACCTGCTGCCCAGGAGAGACCCTGGGGGCAGGCGCGCAGCAGTTTTTAAGGGGGGGTGGAAACGGGGGTGGCGACAACCGGTCAGGCAGTCACAGGAATCGGGGAGTTAACCGGGGGTGTGAACCCTTAAACCGGGGACCAACCACGAAATGATGGGAGGGGGTCTCCAGGGCCCCAGCCTATCACTCGGCACCCCTCCCGGAGTTTTCCAGAAGCCAGGGAAGGGTCTCTGAGTGACAGACAGGGCGACCATGAGGAGAGAGGGGGGGATTGACAGCGACAGGTGCAGGGAAGGAATGAATGACAGAAAACGTCTGGTTATACAGTAGACTAAACAACCTAATTCATAAGGGAAAAACTAATGCAGAACACAGGGTTATACAGTGGACTCAACCATTATAAAAATAACTTAAAATCTTACAAAAATAACTTAATAAATAAAAACAATTCTCACACCACCACAATCACATGTATTTTATACAACTCTTTCTGGTTTGGAATCAGAGAACTGTTATCAAATATTGCTAGTGTACTTCAACAACCTGTAATCCTAATGTTTCAATAGATCTGGAAAAAAAATCTATAGTAATGAATAATCTCAGAAGCAGCATTAGAAATTGTCTATGAAAGTTGTATTTGTTTAAAGGTCCAGAAAAAAATAGTATAGTGCAGAGATACTATACTTTTGAGTTTCTGACCAGCCCTACCCTGAGTATGAGTTCACTTACCATACGCTTGAGCAAGATTTGCTGTCACTAATTCTACTACATTGCAAATAATAAGTTTTTCAAATAACTACTTCACACCCACATGCAAATCTGCTGACCTATGAAATAAGATGTTCTGTTTTGCAAGCATTGTAACTTAGTCCTAAATTCTACAAGGGCATGCAAGGGAATGTTGTCACAAGATGCTTCATCTTCCTTCCAAAGTCCAGACGTATTTCCATTTGTCTGCTGTTTCAACTTTTTCTAATTGGACATGAAATTTTAAATGTGAAGTTGTCCTGAGTATATTTCTTCTCAGTGACAGTTACAATGCTGTGTTTTGGATTCAGAATGAGAATAGTGTTGATAACACACTGATGTTTTGGATTTTGTTAAATGGTGCTTATCCTAAGGATTTTTTTCTTGTTTCATGCTCTGCCAGTGAGTAGAAATGCAAAAGAAACTGTGAGGGAGCACAGCTGGGACAGGTGACCTGAACTGACCAAAGGGATATTCCACACCACAGAATGTCATGCCCAGTGTTTGAACTGGGAGAAGTTACCTGTAAGGGAAACCAATCAGGGCTTGGGAATTGGTCGGTGCATGGTGAGCAATTGCATTATGCTTGGTTTATTCCCTTTTTCTTATAATTATTATTATTTACCAATTTTCTTTTATTATTTTATCTTGCTTTATTTTCAATTATTAAACTAGTCTTATCTCAAAATACTAGTTTTACATTGATTCTCCTCCCCATTCCACAGGGGTGGGATGAGAAGAGAGGAGGGTCTTGAGCAAGTGACTGTGTAGTGTTTCATCTCAGCTGGATTTAAACCCATGACCGTACCATCACAAAAGCTAAAGTCACAAAAGAATTTCTTTTTCACTGAATAGCTTTCAAAGTTATGCTCTGTGCATGATAGTAAAAGTACAACTTTATAAAATTATAACTTTTTATACAACGATTTTCATTTTGCAGTCCATGTGAGTTTTATCAAAATTTGTTTGAAAAAACCCCAAACCAGCAGAATAAAATTAAACTGAACAACTGCATCCACTTCCTAAATTTTGTAAAACCAACCCTTGACACACATAAGTTGTAATTCTCTGTTTACTCTAGTGAAAGTAAAGAATTTTTCCAGAAACAATAAAACTTTGTTGAGTCTGTATTAAAAGCTTCTCCTCTCAGATCTATGCAACATGCAATCTCTTGTGTAGTATTTTCGGTGATAGCAGAAGAAAATATGTTTATACTCTAATATTTTTCCTTAACATCTTAAAAGCTTAACTACAACAATAAAAACAAAACAAAACAAACAAACAAAAACACAAACAAAAACAAAAGCAAACAAACTCTAGAAGTCTATAATAATAATAGAAAAAAAAATACTTTATCAGACATGAGAGCTGGGCGAACATTCAAGGACTAGAAACTTTTTAGAAACTAATATGATAATCTTTTTAGCATGTCAGCAATGAATCAGAAGGAATCTGGATAAAGTGAAAATGTCATATGTATCATCAGTTTAAAATCTTTTACTTCTTTTTGTTCTTGGGCATGCACATGTTGGAGAATATATGTTGCTGTGTCTTTACCCTCAGCAATATTCTGGGGTTATAAAATATGTCTGCAGACTGGGATGTGTTTTCATCCTGTGATTTAAATTGATAAGGAAGTTTTCTTTCTAAATCTATTTAAAAGTCTTTTTAGAATGGATTTTCTTAGTTCATTTGTCAATAATAATAACCTGTTTCTTAATCCACAGATGTCATTGAAAAATAACCTTTAAAATTCTTAATAATAATTTTGAAATTGAGGTATTGTAACATTTGCTATGTATTATCAAAGTACCCTGTGGTTATTTCTACCAAACACAGACTAATGAGGATCATGAAACAAAGCACTTTCCCAAAGATAAGACAATGTTCTATCTAGTGATGCTTCATCCAGCAGGAGCAAGGACTTCTAAGAGAACCTGAACTTCTAAGAGGAAGGATGGTATTTCCAGATGCCACTGAGATCTGTGGAAGCTCTGGCATGAAGTGGCAGCCTGGGATTCTCTGTAACTTCCAGGGGAGCACTGTAGGACCAAAACAAAAAAGATTTTTTGTTCTTATTCTCTTTGAAGATTTGTTTGATTGCTATAGGCTTCTAAGTGCTTCTAGTCCTGTTTTGATGAAGATGATGTGACTTTCTCCAGCAGAAATGCATTTTCAATTTCACTTCTTTGACAATGAAAAGGTTTTCTTCCATTTCTCCTGTAGTGTGAATTAAAAAAAAAAAAAAAAAAAAAAAAAAAAAAAAAAAAAAAAAAAGGTGGACTGCAATACTTTGTCTGAGGGAAAACATGACTGAGCTTTTCCGAAAAGAGATGAGAAAGCACTGTTCTCAGACCAGTTCTAACAGCTGATTGAAAGCATTTCTTTCCTATTCCTAAGCAATAAACTTATGTTATTTATTGGTAACTTAGTAGTTTATACCAGAAAATTACAATCAGGGAATAATTAGGTGCAAATCAAAACTATACATAGCACATTCTCTTAATTTCATAGTCAGTCATGGAAGTATTTGTTAAAGAAAATCTAATTTACTGGGATATAATAAATTATAATTATTAGGTAATTAAATTATGGGGATAATTAAGAAAAAAATAATTCTTCTGGATCTTCACCGAGATACTCATTGCATCTGGAATTGACACCCCGGAACAGCATGGTTTGTCACTCTTTGGTCATTATGTGGGTTCTGTATTTGAAGAGAAACCTGTTACAAGGGTCTTTGCAGTAACATCTGGAGCTGGATGAGAAAAGACTCCTCAAAAAATGTTTTGCATAGTACTTTCAAACTAACTGGCTGTGGCGGTGGGAGAATTGTTTTATTAGGTTTTTATAAGAAGTTTTATATTATGGTTCAGTTCACTGTATCCCCAGTTTTGTAACAGTCTATCCCCTTTTGTGTTTTCTGTATAATAAGGTGTTTTTTGTCAATCATCCCACCCCCCACCTATCTGTGTCCATCCCCTCTGCTCCTCTCACTCTGGGGCAGCCTGCCTATCACCTCGGGACCCCTCCCAAGATTGCAAAATCATATGGAGAGGGCTTCAGGTGATAGGTCCCCCAGGGCGGAATTCCTTTGCCCTTGGTGTCAATGGTCAGAGGCTTGGGGGTGGGCACACCTTGTTACGCCCTGAATCCCCTGATTCGTTGTCTTGTTGTAACCCCCCTTGAACCCCTCCTCCAGTTATAAGGTGGAGGAGGGAGATTCAAACTCGCTCGCTCTCTGGCCTCTCTGGCCTGCGTTTGGACCAGCTGTGGACTTCCCGTAGCTCGGCCTGAATAAACATCTTTTAGCCTGATAAGCTGAGAGCCATCCTTTTCTACTGCCGCTGCTGTCACAACACTATTTGGTCCAGCTGCTGTGGAGAAGCCGAGCCAGCAGGTAAAGGTAACCTGCGTGCCGATCCGAACTGGGAACATCCTGGTCGCTGTGCAGATCTGAGCCAGCCAGAGGCCAGCGTCCGCCCGGTGCAGAGAAAGAACACAGCTACAACTGGCCCTTGAAAAAGCATGATTCCTTGCTCTTAATGTGTCTTCAGAATTTGCAAAATATCTCTTAAATAAACTGCATACAAAAGACCTGACCATGTCTGCAGGAATAGTTTTTATTAAAGACTTTCTGTCTACATGCAATTTAATTACTTCCATAGCAGAAATCACCTCTAGGAGTCTTTGGGACACACCATCCAGGTTGTTAATCAACATTTCAATGCATACAAATTGGACTAGACACAACTGGAATTGCCTCAGGCTATTTTTAGACCTGTCCAAAATTCTTACCAGAAGTACTCCTTTGGTAATCATTCAATCACTTAATTCTAATGGTTCAGATAATGATCTAGGTTCAAGTCAGTCTGTTGTCTCAATCCAATCCATCATCTCAGCTCTACAGATGACTACCAAGAGATTTCCTGGACCACCCAAGAATTAATGACTCCAGAGTGGTCACCGGGGACACAAGCACAGTCCCAGTATGTAACAGGACAGGCCCAACTTTACCACAGAACATACTTGATTACATACTTGTAATTTAAAACTCTCAGCCCCAGTAGACCTTCTTTTACACATAATGCTCTTTCTTACTGTACTCTTGGAAGTATACTGAATAGTGTGCTGCCTTTTACTGACCGTCTTTTTGGGATTTGGTCCTGGTGCGTGTCAGTACTCCTGTTCCTGCCCCTCAAATACACTCCTCTTAAAGCTCATCACATGTGTGGAGGTATAGCGGCAAAGCCTGAAACCTGGCAGGAGTTACTTGGAGAGCTCAGCCAGTGTATTAGTAGTCTGCAATTCCCATCTCTTTCCATGACAGAGGTTCCTATTCCTAACATTGATGATAAAGGAGAGCAGAGAGGAAGAACAAGAAGAGAGTTACACCTGAGACTGGTGCTAGGAATCATAGAAAAACTGTACTGGCTTCAGGGAAGCAGAAGATGGCAAGGATAGGAATAAATAACAGACAAGAAAAGGGAGTTAATTCCATATTGCCTAGGAGATTTAAGAAGAGTTTTTCTGTTAGTCCTAAAAGAAGTATTTGATTCAGAATTAATTCGTGAAGTACTATTTAGATGAAAATTACTTCTCATCAAGCTTTGGGAATAGTCAATACATTCCTGAAAGACCACATAAGAGATAATGGTCTTTGAATGCATTATTTTTTAATTGTTTTACACTTCAGAATATATTGCAAGGTTGAAATATTGATTAATTATGGATGTGGGTAAAATTTCATTATCCACAGTTGGGACTCTTTTGTGCCTTAATAATAATATTTTTTTCAAAACTGAAATTATTTAATAAATCCCTATAATTTAACAGTGAAATGTAGTGTAATATTTGTTTCTTAAGGAAGGACTGGGCACACCATGCATTCTGTAAGGTGATTGAATATATGTTTTATCTTTAAGCAAATTTGATAAATTTCTCTGTGCATATGCACATGGATTTTCTGATGCAAAGTTAATGCAGACTGTTACTCAGGGAAAAAAAAAAAAAAGATAACATATATATATATTCCACTATTTATTTTTTAAAAATTACTGCATTAGAAACATATTAATTGTGACAGTGAGAATCCAAAATATATTTATGTCAGATCTGCTTTGCTTCCAGTTGCAGTTAACCTAGCAA
This sequence comes from Hirundo rustica, assembly GCF_015227805.2. Classification (NCBI taxonomy): domain Eukaryota; kingdom Metazoa; phylum Chordata; class Aves; order Passeriformes; family Hirundinidae; genus Hirundo; species Hirundo rustica. The sequence goes on from NC_053451.1 coordinate 64,819,724, forward strand.
GTTGCAAGTGCAGCTCAAAGTCTCAAAAACTCCTTTCTCTCTGTACAACTGCATTAGAGAAGGGCCCAATTAATTCAGACACACTAAGATCAAACTAATATTCAGTTCTGAAGCTGTATGACATCTGACTATGGTTGTTTGCCTTTGGTCTGCTATACAGATCCACTTATATAAAGAAAATACAAGTGAGAGTGCTCCAGTCAAAATTTAAATGCAATGCAAATTTGTCTCTCTGTTCTGATGGTATTGGGCTACATGAGTATGACTCCAGGGAAGCTAAAGAATTCCTGCTGATGCACATGGCTGGGGTATATGTGTGGGTTCAGGATTGTAATACCTGAGTGTACCTAAGTGTGAGATCCACACACTTCAATGACAAAATAGAATACTTGTCCTTACTCTCTATAATGTAAGTCAATAAACATACTTTTTATGTACTATTTTACAATTTATTTTCCAGTTTCAAGTGCCTCTACTCTTGAGACTTAAACAGATATTCTGGAAGGCTTTTTTTTTTTTTTTTTCCTAATAGTAAAACTGCTTTCTTTTGTCATCTCACATTTCAGTCCAATATATTTTCTCTCAAAAAATTTTAACATCAGAATAAGATATGTACCTTCCAAAGGATTAAATAAATTCTCTCTTTTCTTCGTGTTACAATAGGAAGTGATGGGATATTTTTTTTTTTCCAATAGCGTAAAGTCTTTGTCAGTCTAGATAGAACTTCTTTGATTCATGGGATCTTGTGTAAAGGGTTTGCTTCCATCTGCTAATGCATTCAGTGCTTAAATAATGCCAACATCATGCAAAATAAAGAGTAGGAAATTGGTCTGCAGACTTTCCTCATTCCCCATTGGTATAAAGACTACACAGGAGATCATTAAGCACTCTCCATTCCATCTCATGGTTCCTAATTTTGTGACACACACAGACAAGGTTTTCAGAAGGTACATTGGGACATCAACTTTATGCATTTGTTTACACTGGCTTGTGTTTTGGTAAGGCAAGTGTCTTGCTCAAAATTATTAGATGATGAAATTAAGTGTTCATGTTCTTAGCTTCACAATATTTAGTGGTTGTTTGTTGTTTTCATTTTCTAATATATACTTTCTCTATGTATTTTTATGAGAAGGAGTTTGTAGGACTTTTCCGTTTCTTAGTTTGTTGCATAAAAAGATGAATCATATCTGCCTGAAATGAGTGCTTCTTTGAGATAAAGGTCACAATTTGCTCTATAGAGAGGGAACTCTCTTTTTCCTTGAAATTCAGTTTCTGAAACTTGGTGACCATGAAAGAGTGATTTATACTGCTATGGTAGAGTGGTTTAATGCTGCACTTGGACTTGAACATAAAAAAAGAAACGCTCTTGCAGTATGCAGCAGAACTAATTTAAAAAAAAATACAAAAAGCTGAAAACCTTGAAGTTGAGATAGAAATAGTTAGTTCTGAAAAAGCCTATGGTTTTAGCAAAAGAAATTCATCTGCAGCTCAGTGAAATACAATGCAATGCAGCCTGCTTTAAATGACATCCATCTAAGTAGTCCGTCAGACTAAACAAGGACCAAACATTTTGTTAAATAACACTGGTTTCTAAATTATTAATCTTCATGCTGCAGCCATTCAGTTGTAATTTCATTGGAATTGGAAATAGGTTTTTCTTTTACAAAATAGAAAATAGAAACAAGAATTTTCTAAGTCAAAAATAGGATGTTATATACACAGAGAATAATTTGAAGCATTTTGCAGTGCTTACCCTTAGGACAATTTCTGTCTATGTCTTAGAGGAGGTGCCTCAGAATCCAGACATGGGAGTGTGTAGCTATAATAACCCTTATGAATGAGAGATTTTAAAAATAGGTATGTTGCAGTGAAGTACTAAACCTCGGTAGTAAAATTTGTCTCATGTTGGACTTGCCAGTAAAATAAACAACAAAACAACTAACTGAAGCCCATGTAAAACTTGAGCTCAGTCTTAAAAGTTGCAGACAACTTCCTGCGAGGGGAAAAAAATCTGATCAGGATAAGACACCAAGGAAAATTTCTTCTACTGTGTACAGAGTATACATCATAAAGACTACCTAGTAAAGTATTAGGAACATAAATGTAAAATTAAGGATCAAAATGGTCTCATTTGTTGGCTAACAGTTAACACAATAAAACCTGCCATGGATAAGTAAATACTTGAAACATCCAGTTTTGCTAAGGCATTACTACTTTGGATGAGACATATTTTTCTGTTCAATATGAGACTTATTTGAATATGACCCACTTAAAATCTGACTCTAACATTATGCTAGTGATATCCACAGAAAGATGAATACAGAAATGGGAAGAGAGAAAATTTAAATTTATATATATATATATTATAAATATTTATATTTATATTTATATATTTTATATATATGTGTGTATATATATACAAACACACACACACGCACGCACGCACACACACACACACACACACACACAAAAAAAAAAAAAAAAAAAAAAAAAAAAAAAAAAAAAAAAAAAAAAAGAAAAAGGATTATGCTAGACCAGAGGAGGCAGGATGAAAAAAAATTATAGGCAGACTAACAATAGGGATAAAGATATATGGCATGTGTCCTAATTGAAAAAAAAAATATTTCTCACTATACAGATTAATTACATTTTAAATATGAAAACTTATTTTTATTTATTATACAATTATGAAAGGTTTTTTAATACAAGAAAAACAAATGATAGATGATAATTCATCATATAAATAGTAACATAGGGATCTCCTGTATTTTAATTATTGAATCTTAGTTTATTTATCTTTACCTTTTGGAAAAGGCTGCTAAAGGAAACATCTGTGAGACCTGTTCAAGTAACAAAGATGCTGGAACCCATCATGCACCCGCTACTGCCTTGTTCATATAGGTAAGTACTTTTCATAGAGAATTACTTAAAAGAAGCAAGATTAACCAAAACTGACATTTATTGTGTATAGCTACAGTTGAGTGCAACAATGCAGTTTCCCCTCTTTCTTTTCCATCCACTCTCACCCTTGTAGCTAAGTCAATCAAGGTGAATTGATCTGGAAAAAAAACCCAGGACATAGGTGTCATTATTGTGTATAATGAGACTTCTAGTATTTTTTACTTTTTTCTAAGAAAGAAATATCAACACTTCTTTTGCTGTTCAATTTCCACCCATGTCTTGATTTAGGGTGTGCATAATTATGGAAATTCATTTTCTGAACATGTTGAACCTCAAAAAGCTGTTCAGTTCACTGAAACTTCTGAGTGAAAGTTTAAGTCAGTTCTTGTTTTTTCAATACTGGCTCATCCATTCATAGGTCGGATACAATAATTCAGCTCTTCCTAAGGTAGCTGTAAAAGGCTAGAAAAGATTTAACGTCTGAATTCTGACCTCATACAAACCCAAAATAAGAAATATAGAAATTTTTTTCCTTTTTTTTTAAGCAAATGGATGTTTCTTAGAATAACAAAAAAAGTTTAAATTAATTATTCTGAGTTAAATTAGACGTTTATTTAACCCAGTGTTATCTCCCTGTCCTTGGCTTATTAAAGGTCAATATAATATTTCCACCAGTGTATTATCAGATTTTGGCAAATAGTATTTAAGATCTTCTGTAGGGAAGACTACTTCTACATCACTGTGTTTAATAGACCTTGCTGGATATTTCTCTTACAAATTTGTCTAATCTACTTTTGATCCCATTTGTACTTTTCACATCTAAAATATACTGTGGCAATGAGTGCCAGAATTTAATTATACATTCTGTGAAAATCTGCTTCTCTTGATTTGTTTTAAACCAGTTGCCTTATAATCTCTTTTTCTGCCCCTACTTTCTGTGCTGTGACAAAAAGTGAAGAATGGTTTCCTAGTCATCTATACCATGCCATTCATTATTTTATACACTTTTATCATACCATACCACCTGTTCGTGGAACCTGATTATTCTTGTTCTATTTAATTTCTCTTTCTACAGAAATCATTTTATACTTCTGAGAATTCTTCTTCATATCAATTATATCCTTCTTGTCACTAAGCGACCCAAACTCTATGCAATATTTGAGACATTGGAATGCCACAGAGATACTAGTGACACAACAGTATTATCTGTTCTTTTCTCTGTTCCTAATAGCTCATGCTGTTCAGTTTGGCTTTGTGACCTCAGGTGAATATTGAGCTGATTTTTCTTAAGTTCAGATGCAGATGTCTCACCTAACTGACTAAAAACAAAATTTAAACCCATCAAAATTCATCTACAGTTAGAATGGTAGTTCCCTCTGTGCATTAAAATTTTTAATAATATTTTTTCCAGAATATTTTTGACTGAGATTAAAACAAACAAAACAAAACAAACAAACAAACAAACAAACAAACAAAAAAACCCTAACAAGTCTGTGAATTGTTCCTTCCTTCTGCAAAACAAGTGTTTATGCTTTACCATTATATTTCAGTTACCATGTCTCTTATTTCCATAATGTTATTAGTGAAGAGTCTAACCTAAGTACTTATGGTAGAAAGGCTGACCTTGTTGCAGTCTGTAGAATTTCTGTGTTGGGAGAACTAAAGGGTTTGAGAGGAAAATGGGCAAAAATAGTCCTTCTACATCTGGTGAAACCTAGATGATGTTCAGTACAGATTATCATCTCATGGCAGCCTTTCCAGTGAAATTTAAATTTTCTGCTGCACAGTGAACCTATTAAATTGTGCACTTAGTCATAACCTGAACATGGTATTTTCTAACAGGAGGAACATCTTTTTTTGCACTTAATTATTTTGTCTGTGTGTTAAAAGGACATTTTCTGGAATCTTTATTTTATTTTATATTACTGGTATTTATAATTTCTGGAATCATCACAGTCAAAGAGAATCAAGTGAGTTAAAGTGAATATTCACTCAGAAGTAACTCAGAACCAGTCACTCAGGAGTTCATTGGGGGTTTGACCCTCTAAAAACTTAGTTCAAAGAGAGAGGACATCTGTTGCTATAATGGAAAGGAGTCAAATTTCACCTTCCTTATAAAGATAGCTGCTGGAGTTTTCTTCTTTTATTCAAAACACAAGAAGGTAGGCGTAGTTGATGTCCCATGCAGGAAAGACAGGAGGATTGTAGAGGCTTCTTAGTTTTTCAGTTTTATTCCTGACATATATGGATTTTTTTTTTTTTTTTTCCTTCAGCCTGTTTCTAGTACTCAATCAGTAGTATTCATCTGAGAACAAAGTAGTCTGAAATATAGGACCATGTATTGTGGCAGCATTCTGAAATGTTTTTTGGTGGGGTCAAGTAAAAGAAAGAATAGGAAAAAAAAGAACAACCAAAAACCCTTAAAGAAGTACTCAGAGGTTCTGTCCATCACCTGGACAGATGAAGAAAAATATGTGGAAAAAAAGAGCATGAGAAGCAGAAAAAAAACCCACAAAAAACTGACTGTCTGACAGAGGAGATTAAGCGTTCTCATAACAATCAAATATGTTTTATCTTATGGCCAAAATATACTGTGAATATCAAGAAGAAGATAGCAAATTAAATATATATAAGGTGAATAAGAATATGATGTGATTTTCATCTTGGAAAAACTATCACTAATGATTTTCTCTTATAATAGAAGTCAATTGTCACATTTTTACCTCTTCTTTTCTTTTTTTGAAATTCCTTGGAAATGATATTTCTATAAGCTTGACATTGAGGAGTACTTCAGATTTTTATCCTCAAAAGGAAAGTAATTTTGAGAAGAGAATTCTTGCTACTTCACAGCTGGAACAATAATTTCCTGCCACCAAAAAAGCCATTTACTTAAATCAGCATGACTTTGTGGTATTTCACTTTTTCCACCTAAAAATGCATAAATATGGATTTCCACATTCTTTTTAACATCTTCAAGAGTTTTGATTTTTGCCAGTCAATGATCTAGTGCATAGACACTGTGCTTTTCTTGTTCTGGTGAAAAATCATTGCTTAGAAAAAAATTGGTAAGGTTAAACTTGGGTTTTAGCCAAGTTATAATTAGCCGAAATTATAAAATCTGAATTTCGAGATTTTCAACAGAAAAGCTCACGACCTTTTAACTGTCAGTAGATATGTAACACAATACCTTAATAATTGAACAGTATCAATGATTTCAACGTAAAACTACAAAAGTAAGCAAGATGGGACTTTAGTTATTATATCTCCCTAGGTTGTATTTGAGATGTAAAATTATTTTTGTTATTTCTCTAAAAGGTAAATAACTAGTTTATCTTAATTAGACTAGATTATGGGAAATGAAAGTGCTATTGAAAACAGCAATGGAGCAGAATATTGTCTTTTATCAAGAGCATTATCTTGTAAATGTCTTAAGCTGACTGGTTACCATGAAAAATATGTTGGGGTACATGCACACTTTAATTACTAACAGTGAAATCTGCTGAAATTGAAGTATTGCACTTGGTAAGAGCTATTAATTTTGAAGTGACCCATTTAATAATGACCCATGGTATCAAAGTATGGATTTAAATTGGTAATTAATAAAATTCCATTTCTGGAAATGCTAACACAAGAGTTCAATAAAAATGCTAAGTAGGACTCAAATACCACAGACAGTTTATTGACATTTTAATACATATTACTTATGCTAAATACTTTTGTACACTCAGAACTAAGGATGAGAGGATAACAATGGACATATTTCCCGGCTAGCAGTTAGGAGATCAGTGGCACACTTAGTGGACTAGCTCATTTTTGTAGGTTTTAATCCTGCTTATAATGGAGGAACACGGCATGACTTCTATTTGAAGCTGCATTTAGAAAATGAACCATTTTATCTCAGACTGCAGAGAACAAGAATTCTGCTAAAAAAAAACAAAAACAAAAACAAACAAACAAAAAAACCACCTAGGTCTCATCAGACTACGTTTTTAATGTCCAGGAGATGAATAAAGTGAGCTTTCCATGATTTAATAGTGAAAGTGTCACTGATGGTATAAAAACAAAAGCTGACATATTATCTGTCTGGTTTCTTCCTCCTATATATCTAGAAACTGAAATTTTAGACACTCAAAACACCTCATAAAATCCTGATTGCATAAGTCAGAAAGTGCAGAAGTTTGTCCTCTGTTCTGTTGGAGAGAATAGGTATTTCTTGAGAAAAATACCAAGTTCTATTCTAAAACATAGTCCCTTTTTCTCAGACAATCCAAGGATTAATTATCCCAGTTCAGCAAAATATGTCAGAGCATATTTAAGTCTATAGGATTACTGTGTCTTGCTGAATGATGCCCTGAATTTATAGCTATTTTTATTGGTAGAAAGAGTGCTTTAATGAAATGATAACATGAATCTTTAAACTGTAAAATAGTAGTTGAGGTATATCACGTGTCTATAGAAGATATATGCAAAATAATGTTTTTTCCCCACATAAATAAATGTAACTTTTTCCTGTGTTAAATATCAAGCTTTGGCTGATGATTATATGTGTATTTATCTCTCTCCCTTCCTCCCTTCTGCATGCATATATATGTGTGTGTGTGTGTGTGTGTGTGTGTATGTATATATGTATATATGTATATATATGTGTGTGTATATATATATATATATATATATATTATTATTTTGAGGAAAAAAGCTGAAGTACATATTTCTGTCTTTTGGAGATGTTCTGAGACCCCCTGTAACATAAGTAATTACCAACCACCAGCAGTAATATCACATAAAATTTGGTTAGGAAACTACTTCCTTGCAAATTTCAGTGCTTACATTCTTTTGGTTTTTAGCTCTTTCACTGCCTCACTTGCATTCTGCCATTTGTGAGTGAAAAGTGATGATCATTCTCTAGGCAAATATGTTCCTCCCTTTATTTACTGAGCTTCCCATCAAGAATTAGTTCCCACAGGCATGAAATAACTATAATAGCCCAGATATTACAATCAAACATAACCAATTATACTGGACATATATAGGGCTTATTTAAAATTATGTAATTATTTTGTAAAACTAATTATTACAAAGTTTAAGAAATTGGAAATATTTTACTTATTTGTGATTGCTTTTAACTGACAAGTGACAAATTCTGCTCTCTTCAGCTGTCTAACCTATCTTTTGGGGTATTTCAAAGCTCACAGGTGGCCTGTACCTCTGGACTTCTTTTTGGGGAAAACCTCAACAGAGTAGGTAAGAAAAAACAGAGAACAGAGGCAAGTTCTTGTGAAGTCATATCAGAAAACAGTTAAGAAAAATACAATTCGTAAATGCTACCAGGATTTGATCCAGGCATAACATTGAGTTTTAATCATCTAACCCCTCCCAATTAAAAATGGTAACACAAATATGAATACTGAAAAAAAAACTTCAGAACCTGGGAGTGCCCATTCTGAAAATTCACATAAGAAGTTGCAGCTTGAATCAGTACTTCATGCTGTACTGAAATTTCTTCTGATTGATGCTCTGTCCTTAGAGTGATCATCTAAAGATCCAGGTTTCCTTTTTAATTGAATTATCCAAGAATAGTTGGCAGCCTTAGTGATTCCAAATATCTCTCTTTAGAATTAGGTTTTGTTTAGTAAAAGGAGTATATTTCTCAAAACTATCAAAGTTTTTTTTTTCCCCTCGCCTTTTTAAAAATGAGATACGTGCTCCCTTGCCTAGTTGGTGCAAAGTCAAAATCAGTGTTCTGTATCACCTTAAAATTTATATTATCAAATATAGTGTTGTTTTGTGGTAGGTTGACCTTGGCTAGTTGCTGGATACCTTCCAAACCACTCCCTCACTTTCTCTCCCCAACAGGATGAGAGAAAATAAGATGAAAACCCTTATGTGCTGATATAAATACAGGGAAGTCACTTACCAATTACTGTCACAGGCAAACCAAACCCAACTTGAGGACGATTAATTTAATTTGCTGTCAATTAAAATAAATTTGGATAGTGAGAAACAAAGACAATTAAAACAAAACCTTCCTTGGACAATGCCCTTTTTTTTTTTTTTTTTTTTTTTTTTTCAGATTAACCTTTAGTTCTTCATTATTGACTCCTTTAACTACTGTGGAAAAACTTCGTAAGTATGCACTTGCCAGACGTGGCTATAGCTTTTGGAAACATCCATCTACTCTAATATGGGGTCATTTACGGCCTGCAGTGTAGATTTTTATTATGGTGTAGATCTCTTCACAGGCTGCAGGGGGATCTCTGCTCCAGCACCTTGAGAACCTCCTCCCACTTCTTCACTGGTTTGAACTAATTAGCCCTGCTGAAGGGTATCATATTTCATTCAGACAGCATTGGACCATGGAGTGGTATTTATAATTAAGCACATGAGTAAATTCTTGTAGGAGAAGAGCTTAAATTTCATACCATTCTAACAAACAAACCCTGTGTGGACCAACAAATAATGAGCTTCATGTTCAGACAAAGCTGATATGCCTTCTTAAATAATATAACTCAGTGTAAGAGGAAAAATAATCTAACATTATATATCTTTCCTGCTTTAAACTCATGGCTGTTTGGTGTTTACTTTGTTGAGAGAAATTGTTTATTCTATGTAGAAAGGTCTTGTAGGTAAGTCAATATCCATTTGGCATAATGGTGTTACATCTTAGCTAGCTACTTTTGTCATCTAATATTAGCAGGGCAAACTTCAAGTAATTACTTGACCTTTTAAAAATAATGCACCATCACACCTTCAGTTGTTTAGACTCTTGGTGTATAATCCATTATTCTAAATTTGTTTCATAATTTTGTGTAATGTGTTATGTGGGGCAAAGAAATGTACAGTGGAATATGGATCATTATAAACTTCATCTGAAGAATTACAATCCAAGCTTCCATGAATTGATAGAACTAAATTCCAGATTATGGAAATACACATCTCCATATAACACGTTTTTTAGGGAAGTTCTGTTTTGCTTTTTTTTACTTTTTAGTATGGAGTGACATTTTTTTCAAGTGCATGGCAAAAGAAGCTCCACTCGGAATCCTGTGTGTTTGGTTTGAACAGTCTCTGTTGAGACTGATGTGGTAGATGTTTACATAAAAAAAACTAGCTATTTTGTTACTCAGACTATGTCTGTATTATGAAGTATACTAGTTTAATGACTATTTTTAAAGTCTTGATGTTAAGGAGCACGCTGTGATTTTCACACCAGTCTAATCTTTTTTCTTCTATAGAACAAGGCTATCTATTGGAAATAACCCAAAGCCAATATTATATTCTTATTCATATGGAGAAAGCATTGTGTGTCATTTGGTATGGGTCAAAACCTGTGATATATGTCCTAAAGTTAATTCGTGTTGATAAATAAAATTTAATATCATCTAAATAAATGTAAGTTTTATTTTAATCCAACAAACTCTGAGTCAACTCAGAGTTAAGCAGCTCAGAAAAGGGTGCAGAAATTTCTCTCGCTTGAAAGGACAAGGGAGGGGGAAGCACGAGACATAACATGATTAAGAATTACCAGGAGGGAGACACAAACATGCATTAGCTACCAGGAGAGAGACACAAACATGCTTTGGCTACAAAGCGTTAAAAAGGAATGTAACATCTGAAGTTACTTCATGTTAATAGAATATAAATTGTAATACTGAATGTATGATTACAAGTCCTGTATAAAGTAGCATGTTAGAAGTTAGGTTTTGTTTTAGCATTTTGTGGGTTAACTTGGGAAGAAGGGAATTCAACAGAATACAAAATATCCCTAGCCTGAAAAGGTTTGGGAGGGACACCGAAAGAGCTTGATTGGAATTACCAGAAAGGAGGACAAAAGACTGTCACTGCCAGGAATCGCTGAAAAGAAACAAAGGGCAACGGAACACAGAGATGATAGCCCGGAGAACCTGATGATGGTTTCAGATCTGTATCTAGATGGTCTCCGGCCAAAATCAGCATGTCTACACCACACCTGGAACCGACCATCGACAGCATTGTCCTCCTCCGCTGATCCATTCAGACTCTTAGAACTGAAACTTGCATACTTAATGAAGCTGCCTCGGATGGAGGACTTACATCATCTCAGGCCTCTCTCCGCGATCCAGTGTATAAAAAGAGGCTGCTGCAAACCCCAGATGTGAACTTGGGGGATAACAGACTGGCAGAGTGTGTTATGGTTGTTCACCCGGCGCTGACCCCGGGCTCAACGCTGTCCTTTTAATTGTGGCTGTCCAAGACTGTTATTTTGTCTCTTAATAAAATTCCAAATTTTGATTTATCGAATTTAGTCTTCTCATTTATAACAAAACCCTACCAGGATATATTTTGTACATATGTGATACATTCTGTAATGCCAAAAGAAAGCCATAAGCTTGAGAAATTGACACTTCATTCAAATTGCATAGCATTTGTTACAATTATTAAACGGATCCTGAAGACACGGATCAGATTTTTAAGCAATTCAATTTAGACAAGAAATAAAAATATAAATATATATGTTGATACAAACTAGACATAGCAGATAACAGAGTTATCTGATGTTCTAAAACATCAGGGTATTCTAATATGATAATTACAAACAAACCTGCATTTGTTATTCCATATTTTTACTTTTTTGTATCAAAAAGCACAGAGCTAGCTGGAACATGTACATATGATGCCTCACAGTTTATTAATATAGTGTTAAATTCTATGGACTTCGCGCATGATTGGCACATTATTACCTTGCTTCTAGTGGGCTGATTTTATAGAGGTTTCTGTCAGGTTAATCAGCATAATAAGTCTTTTTAAAAGCCATTTTTGCTTCTATAAGCATATGCAGTTCCCCGTTTCTCCCACTCAACAAAAGTGAAAACACATCAGTATGTTTTATTGGTCACCAGCCATCATGTATTTTTAAAAAAGGCTTTGCTAGGGACTAATAGTATACAAATCTTGTGGCATGGTGAAACCTTCATACTCCTTTATTTACTGCAGTTATCCAGGAAGGGATCTATAATTTTAGTGTAAGCTTGCTTTTAGCTTCAGTCCCATAATGCTCTTTGTCTTGTGTCCATTCTTCTGCAAATGTAGGCCTCTGATATACTATGGGACTAAATGGAAATCAGCAATATTATGTTCCTGATGAGCAGCAGAGGTAGCACGGCAATACTGAAAGTGAGAGGGAAAGGTGGGGTGAGACAGGAGGATTCCCCTACTGCCTGGTTATCCTATGAAGCCTAACAATCTCAGTCGCTGTAAACATTGTAAATGCAAAACTACTATCAAGTGCAAAAACACTTACTAGTAAGTATAACAAGGCAAACAAACAACATCAACTACAGCATTAATAATAAACAGAACCAGGAACCTCGAGGGGCTTTGTTTCACAAAGCCCAGGGCAATCTGATCTCTTGGGACTCTGAGAGCACCAAGCTGGAATGGTGGAAACTCCCAGGCTGGTGGCTGGAAAGGCAGGATGTCCCTGGCAGTCAGGGGGTCTGGGGCTACAACTTAGGAAAAAGAGCAGTGCTGAGGAAGCTGCGACTCTCGTGCTGGGCTGGCTGGCCCAGCTCCAGCGGGGCAGGCGAAGGAGCTCAGAATTCCTGGGCACACGAGCAGATGATGGATGATGGTAGATTTCCCAGGACCGGATTTTCTGTTGACAGTGAACTCCTCCCACAGCAAGCAGCAGCCTGGCCGTCCTCTCCAATGCCTAGAACACCAAAAACTCCTAGCTCTCCCTGTCCTTTTCCTGCCCCAAAACTCGCATGATCTTCCCCCTCCTTTGTGTTGGTCAAGCACCTTCTAAGCACCACTACTTAGTCTCTTAGCAACTTATGGGGAAAAATTCTTTAAGACAAAAAAAAAAAAAAAAAAAAAAAAAGGAACAAAACTAACCCCCAACAATTATTCATTTCATTTTCTTGTGAAGCAGAGAATAAAGAGAATGTATCTGATCTTGAGCATAACAGTTAGGAAAGATGTTCTCTCATTCTCTCTCCCAAATTACTACTTCCCATTTCCCTTCCCATTTCCACCTGCTCCCACCCTCCCAATATCCAAGGCTCAGAAATCAAGTTAATCAGCCATTCTGTTTTTGGTTTTAGTCAAATTCAAATAAATACAGGTGTGGTAATTTTGAAAAGGGTTAAGAAATAATATCTAAGTATCAAGGGAAAACATCTTACACGTAAACGTTCTATGGGAAAACTGTCTGAATAATGTTGCTCTCTTCCCAACATTTTGCACACTAGCCAGAGGGGGGGAAAAACAGAACAGAACAGAACAAAACAGAACAAAACAATAAACAAACCAACCAAACAAACAAAACCACAAAAACCCACAAAAGCCCCTGAACTTGAAACAAGTAACCTAAAAGACCTTTCCAACAAAATTGAAAGAATTGGACATCTATTGACATCACCAATTTTGTCTGTTTCCTTCGTAATTTGAACACATATATATTTTTTGTCTTCTTGTCCATGAGCACTCATAGATAACTGCCCCAAGGCATATTCATTTAAGGAGGAGCTTTACAAAATGACAGCAAATCTTTTCTGATTAGTCTCAAGGGACTCCAAAACTGTCCAAGATTTTTTTTTTTCCTTTCAAATAGTGAACTTAGATGAGCACTCTACCCTCATCTGGGTGCAACTGTCTTGAAAATTACTGGTGTCATAAATGACCTTACAAACAACTGAGAGGATGAAAAAAACCTAAACCAGAAAGCCACATTTTCTAATGATTTTTCAAACTTGTACTCTTCCTTTTTTTTTTTTTTTTTTTTTTTTTTAAAGCTTATTTAAAAAGGAAAAGATTTGAATGGAATAAGCCTTCCAGTTTTCTATTGTTTTCCTTCCTATGAAATTTTATGATTAACTAAAATGTAGTTTCTGACTCTTTTGGACTTTTTCTCCAGTGCAAGTGGTTTATATGTCTTAAGAATTTTGTATCTCCAAGAGTATTTACCAAAATAATAACTTGCATTTTCTGGTGTAGCATAGGATCACAGTATCTCAGAAGCAGCACTGGAAGAGAAAATCCTTCTCTTGGGTGCTTGGGTGCATTTCAGGGAAGTGTCCTTCCTCAAGTTTAAAAAATAATCTGACAAAAACATTTCTCACTGCACTCAACAAGACAATGTTCAAATGTCCAAAACACTTGCCTAGTCTCACAGAAACATTGTTTGCTTGATATCCAAGGAAGAGTGGAAAAAGAAGAATAATTACTTACTTAATACAAAGAAAAAATCATAATAATTCCTTAATTAAACCATTGGAAAAAAAAAATACATCTATTTGTATAAAATGTCAGTTGGCACTCATAGGGTACATATGAAAACCAGAAGTGACTGCAAACTCAATGCATGTATCTGAGATCGTAGGAGAACCTTGAGCAAACCTGGTACCATACCTGGATATATTTGTTTTCCCTCCCTCTACATCTGCAACTAGAAGAGATTCCAAGAATTTGTCACTTAATGAGAGTTCAAGATAAGCAAAGCTGGGAAATGCAGATACTAGATTTGACTGTGATATATGATAGTCTTCTAAATTCACAGCATCTTGATTCTGTGGGGTTTTAGGATTTTAGGATGTATTTTAAATGTTTGCTAATAAGCCAGATTTGAAATTACTAGAGTTATTAAATATTTGGGTGATTGAATGAATTGGTCATATTCTTTTATTTTTCCTTGTCATATTCATATCTGTGTTTTTACCAGGCTGTTTTCTATTTTTGTATTTTTTGTAATATAGTAAATAAAAGAGGATTTTTTTATCCTTTATCAGACCTGGACTAGACCAAAATAATTAATTTAGTTTTCAGAATGCCTCCCCTAACTTTGCTGTCAATCTGAATCCAAGATTCGTAGCCACACACAAGATTTTTAAGGTTGTGTTAGTATAAGTCAGCAGTTGAACTATTATAATTTAAACATACTATGTAGCCCCAGAGAGTTCATTTTACACGAAAAATTAGATGCATTGAAGAACAATATAAGTGAAAGTCTCTTTGCCATTATGTTGATGTTCTCGGAAAATTGGTGGTGATAGCGTCTAATAACACAGCATACTGTTGTAAAATTTCAGTCAAACAAGACAATAGAAAAAGACAGGGTCATGGCAATGTTTTTTCTGCTGCATGCTTAGGATCTGTCTTTATTATCTTAGAATCCTGTTATTTTTGAATGTCTTATTTACTGAAAATGAAGGAAATATTTGCTGAAATTCAGTAGCAATGAGTAAAGGCAGAAATTTGCTGAGGTTTTTCTTAGTCGTTATCAAAAATCTTATATATGTTTATACATTAATCATACCAAATTATGTTTGGTTTCTTATTTCATTCATATATTATGGCATTTTAGCTAACATTTACTGCAAAATATTTTTCAGGAAGTTAACTGAATGCATATTTTATTAAATTTTCTTATATTAGTGTTAATTAATCATCAGGTGATGCAGAAAGGATTCATGTAAATTTCATTCAAGCAAATCACACTTCACACTGAAATCATATTATAAACTCTTGCTAAAAACTATCTAAGAAATATGACCTGTTGAAATGTAGACAAAAATTTACTTCTGCCTTTGTTGGGAAGGGAATTGAAATCTGAATCTCTGGGCTCAGTTGAGTGAACTTAAGTGAATATTATTTTTCCTTTTCCTGTAAGAGACACAGGAAAGTCAGCTCAGTGGAGACTGGAAAGGAAGTTATATGCATAATTGATGGAAACTATTGAATTGTTTTAACAGAAGAACATCCAAAGCTTTTGATTTTTTTGAGTGAATTTTTGTACACATATGAAGACTATTTTAGTCCAAAGTGACTTTAAAAGAACTTTAAAATATTGTTTGTTTCTTTTTTTCATGTTGGATATCTTGTACTATTGCATATCTCTACAAAGAGACAGTATGGAAATATATTTGCTTTGGTATAAATATTTTATTGCTCCTTATTATTATATCCAGCATTGTGATTTCTTCTGTTTTATTAATATGTGTATACAGTTATGGAATTAAATAAATCTGCATTTTTTCCAGGATTCAGTATTTTTGAAAATAGGATAGAAGTAGTAATTTTTTTTTACATTCTAGAAAAAACAAAATGGTTACATATTGTAATCCTACTGGCATTAATCATGGCACACTCAATTACTCACATCTGGCTCTCTGGGCTATTGATGGCAAACATCTGCAATATAAAATAAGTGAAAAGGATAGTAATAAATAATAAGATAAAATAAGAAGAAAAGGATTACTTGGAGAATTTTGCTTTATATTCAATTTATAGTTATTTTGGGAGCTGGGAACACTTATTTCCCTTGTGTTTTGGGTAAAACAAAATTATTTTTTCTTTAAATTTTGCAAGGATCAGGCTTCTATGCAAGTTCCCTTTATCTTCTGGATCAAGCTGTTGATTAAGAAGGATTGTTTATGTGGTCCAGGCTAAATGGGTTAATTTTTTCATGAAGAGAATGAATTGCACCTTCCCAATTTGTTTTGTATCCCAGCAAACAGAGGTAAACCATTCCATTGCAGAAGTGAACACTCTAAAAGACAATTCAGCATGATCTAATGATAAAATAATATAAATAATACATAATGATAATAAAACAAGTCAGCATTTATTATATGACTAATCTTAAGCAAAAATCCTGAAATAAAAACAGAGCTGCACTGAGGAAAGCCTTTACTATGCAAAGCAGTGTAACACACCTGCAGACCTTTTTTTTCCCCTTGGGTTTGTAAAGTGCAGGTTCATGTGTTCTTCAGTGTCAAAGCTGGTTGAAAAAAATCACTTTTCTAACACCACTTGCTGATTCCTGCCTCTGTGTTAGAATTCGTCACTTCTTCAAATGTACCAATGCAGCTATTTGTAATGCTGCGCAGTAAGGTGAATCATTGACATGAATAACAAGCCTTGGAGGTTCTTTCATTAGTACAGTTCACTTCAGGGATCTATTCTATATTATGGCCTTACAAATGTTTTCAACAGCACAAAAGAGAGGATGGTGAATGAGAACAAGCAGTGGGGGGTCAAGGTGTATGTATTTGTGAAGGGAGTGGAGACCTCTTAAATTAGCTTCACTTCCAAGGAAAATATATGTAGAACTATGCTCTTAGACCTCCACCTGCTCTCTTCTTTATATACAACTTCTATTCACATTATTTTTTTTGTTCCTCCCTCCAGGGGTTATTCACTACTTAAAACAAATATCTGGTAGTTGAAAATTCTATCCTCTGCAGCAAAGTGTAATTTCTCAGGTTAGGAGGCCCCCACTGAATTCCTGATAGCACTGCATGCACTACTATAAATATCTACAATTCCCATCACAAGGTAAAAGTTTTAACACACTGTTTTCTTTCTTTATTTCAGATTTTCTTTATTTCAGATATATTTTTTTATTTATTTCAGATATATTTGTTATTTCAAATATATTTCAGATATTTCAAATATTTTCTTTATTTCAGATATAGAGAGAAAGGAAAAAGAAGTCAGGCATAATGATGAAACAAATGCATTCACATACTGTCCATGCAGCCAGTCCTCCTTCTATGGTGATTAACAAATTCCTCTTTTACTTCAATTGAAACAGATGCTGAAAACCTGTAGATAGACTGAAACAGTAAATTGAAACAATACATTATGAGTGCTACCCATAATCTCTCTAATTTCATGCTACATTTTTGTGACATAATACCTGCCTCTTGACAGAATTTTAAAGAAGAATGTAAACTACTGCAGGTATGAAAAAACCTTACACTCTGGGCAAAACTGCATACAAAAAGTCCTGAATAAAGACTACAACATCAGTAAAAAAATCTGACTTGTTTTTTGGGGCTTTATTTTCAGATATTTTCTTTTCAGAATGCAATAACTGTTTCACTTACTAAGTAATATAAAACTATCCAAGTTATCTTATATATTCAGTCCAACCTCCCACTTAAAGCCTATTGCACATGACCATGTCCAGATGATTTTTGAATGTCTCCAACAGAGTATGTTTGTTTTGGCAGGGATAGAGCTAATTTTCTTCAAAATGACTGGTATGGGGCTGTGTTTTGGATTTGTGCTGAACACAGGGTTGATGATATAGAGGTGTTTTTGTTACTGCTGAGCAGGGCTTACAGAGAGCCAAGGCCTTTTCTGCTTTTCATGCTGCCAAGGAAGTTGGGGTTGCACAGGAGGCTGGGAGGAGACACAGCTGGAACAGGCGACCCAAACTGGCCAAAGGGATATTCCAGACCATATGGCATCATGCTCAGTATATAAAGTGGGAGGAAGAAGGAGGAAAGGGGGTATGTTTGGAGTGATGCTACTAGTTTTCCCAAGTCACTGTTACATGTGATGGGGCCCTGCTCTTCTGGAGATGGCTGAACCCCTGACTGCCCATGGGAAGCTGTAAATTAATTCCTTGATTTTCTTTGCTTGTGTGTTCAGATTTTGCTTTCCCTTCTCACTGATGAGCAAGTACAGTAAAGCACCACTCCTCATTGGCTTCTACATCATTAATAGGGCAAAATAATAATCAAAGCATTCTAGGAACCTTCCAGATTGTTTACATTCTGCTGGGTTGTCCTAAACACCCTCCTCCACAGATGTAGATGAAGGCCCCCATGAGGACCAGGGCCTGCAAACCTGAGGCTGCTCCTGTTTGTCTGTGGAGGACCTGATCCACTCATTATTTCTGGTTAGGTGTCTTACAGCAGACACCCATTATAATGCCACTTTTACCTTTCCTGTCTTTTATCCTGACTTGTAAGTTCCCTGATGGCTTCTCATCAACCCCCAGGGAGAGCTCCATTCACTCAAAGCGCTCTTTCACATAAAAGTCAACTCTAAATCCTGTTCCTGCTGTTCTCTAAGAGCCTGTGTCTCACCACTGCAATGGTAACAATGTAACCCAAGCTTTTTTGCCCACTCTTGGCGCCCAGAGTAAGATTTTCAGGTTCCCTACAAGCAGCCCTTTTTAATCTTTTCTCTGACCTGATCTCTGCATCTCCCTCAAGTGAGATCCAAACTATATTAAAAATCTTGTATCCCGTCAGAAGTGATTACAGTTGGTGGTACAGGCACAGAAGACCACTTCTCTTCAGGGCTGCTCTGAATCCATTCTCTGCCTGGCCTGTGTTTGTACTTGAGATTGTCCCAACCCAAGTGCAGTACTTTGCACTTGGCCTTGGGAAACTTCATGGACTGTGAACATGACCACTGTCAAGATCACTCTGGATCGCATCCTTTCCCTCCAGGTGTGTCTGATCATGAAAGTTGGCGTCATCCCCAAACCTGCTGAGGGTACACTCAATCTAAGTGTTCGTATTGCTGGAAAAGGTGTTACACAGCACCAGTCCTGATACTGACCCCTGAAGAGCCCCACTTATCACTGGTCTCCACTTGGACACAGAGCCATTCACCACAACTAATTCAGTGCAACCATCTAGGCAATTGTGTATCTATTGAAAAGTCCATCCAAATAATCCATGTCTTTCCAGTTAAGACATAAGGGTGCTGTCTGACTCAGTGTCAAATATTTTGCACAAATCTGGTTAGAAGACAGCAGACACTTTTCTGTTACCAAAAAAATGTTGTAACCCAATGATTGAAGGCCAACAAGTTTGTCGGACACCATTTGTCATCATTAAACCTTGAAAAGAAACGGAATTTCTCTTAACCTTGAAAGGAATGAAATTTGACTTTTTCTTTCTGTACAAATCATTGCCTGGTTATAATGATTTCTTAACAGATAGCCAGTCAAAATATTAATAGAATTAGAATCGTTGTAAAATAAGCCTGTTCTCACTGACAGCTAGCTTGGCTTTTTCTCTCTTTCTTCTGAAAGATAGTAAACAGAAACAAAGCCTGCAGCAATACAAAGAAAGCTAGCACATGAAAGAGGGATTAGCTTCAGGAGGGTATGACAGATGTAAAGCGCTTTGCACACATTGCTGTGATGTTCAACATATGTTGTCAATTAAAAATTGCTTAAGAAATATTTAACAAGAAAAAGCTAACATACCCCTAGTTTGTATGAATATATTGAGCTTATGCATCACTGCCTCTCATTTAATTTTTTTCAGTTTTGTTGTAAGCTGAAGAGAACCTTATATAACATGATTCTCAGCTAGTTTATGTTTAAAGTACCATTTAGCTCAAAGTATTGGAAAACAGTGTTTGTTTTATCTTTTGGTAAGATGATGACTGGATAATTTAGCAAGGCAGAGGACTTGCTAAACTGATTAACATTAGTTTTCTGCAATAAAATATAAATTGCTGCATTTTTAAAAATAGGCATCTAAATACATTCAAGATATCATGGGCTTTAGCACATTCTTTACCTAGATTTTTCTAATGCCATTTACTGGGAAATTTTCCTAGTGTACCTCAAGGCATAAGACACAACTGCTATGGTAAATTCTATTTCAATCATCTTTATTATCTTCCACTCCTGAATCTTTTGGTATGCAAGACATTTTTGTTTGGTTTGGTTTTTTTGGTATTTTTGTTTGTTTGTTTGCTTAAATTATGAGGTTTTGTGCCCTGTTCTACCCCCAAATAGCTACTAGACATTTTCTTTATTCTCCCCCAAATACAAGCGTCTTTCTTCACAACTGTACTGTAAAGCCTACATAAAATAGCAGCATTCTTTTTGAACTTAGATGCCTCAAGATGTCCTAACAAAATAAGTACTCCTAACGTTAGGATATTCCCGAAAGCTTCCCCCCCCTTTTATTTATTTATTTATTTATTTATTTATTTATTTATTTATTTATTTATTATTTAATCTGGTTACAAATGAAGAGCTTTTTACCCCTGTGAGCACAGAGGTTTGCAGTAATTTATAAACAAACAAACAAACAACAAAGCCTACTTGTGGCTGTGGTCTATATATTAACTGAACTGGACATGTGGAAGAAATCATTGATAGGCCCACAGATATTTTGTAATATCACCTCTGGTACCTCCTGAAATGTTCTCACAATGAATTAACCTGTGGTGGTGTGAGAATTGTTTTTATTAAGTTATTAAGTTATTTTTGTAAGATTTTTTAAGTTATTCTTATAATGGTTGAGTCCACTGTATACCCCTGTGTTCTGCATTGGTTGTTTTGTCTACTGGATGGCCAGATGTTTTCTGTCATTCATTCCTTCCCTGCACCTGTCACTGTCAATCCCCCCCCCTCACTCCTCGTGGTCGCCCTGTCTGTCACTCAGAGACCCTTCCCTGGCTTCTAGAAAACTCCAGGAGGGGTGTCGAGTGATAGGCTGGGGCCCGGGAGACCCCCTCCCATCATTTCATGGTTGGTCCCCAGTTCTATGGTTCACACCCCCGGTTAACCCCCCGATCCCTGTGACTGGCTGACCGGTTGTCGCCACCCCCGTTTCCACCCCCCCTTAAAAACTGCTGCGCGCCTGCCCCCAGGGTCTCTCCTGGGCAGCAGGTGCAGTGTGCAGAGCCCTGCGCTCCCTCTGTTTCAATAAACCTATGTTATATCCTGCTCGAGAGAGTCCGCCTTTCACTTAGCTGCCAGGGTCGCTTACGTCATCTACGTGCCCGTCGCTGACGGTGGGATCCAAGTTCCCACAGGAAGGAAGCGGCGCGCTTGCCTGCCGCTCTGACCATACCACGTTGCCGCAGTGAGACACTGAGCTAGCCTGCGGCTGCGCTGGTCAGCGCGATTTCTGGACACTGCGACGTTAACCTTTCAGTTAAAGCCTATATTTCGACTTGTAATATTGCTGTCTTGAAGCCTCCTCTTATGGAATTCTGTTTCCAATCATAAAATATGAGTGTTTAAAAATAAAAGTTACAGTGTTTATTCCAAGAGCCTTTGTACTTGTTAAACACATATGCTGCTGCATACATCATCTGCCAACCAAATGTCAGTTCAACTCCTACTTCCCTTTAAATAAGGTACAAAAGAATTCAAGAGGTATTCATAGAACTGTGAACTGAACGTACCTTAAGTGTGTTGTTGGTATGGAAATTTATACTAAATTACCTTGATGATGGATGCTTGGCTATGAATTGAACTATTAACTAAGAAAAGCTGAAATATACTCAAATATTGCAATATCTATTATTTTAAAGGATCATTATAGAACAGAGATTTCTGCCTCAGTGAGAGACAGAAAAAGACATGGTGAAGGAAATAAGATGGGTTTTCTGAATATATAAACCTGGAACTACTAAGTAATTACTTTGGTTTAGATCCTTATTTTTCTTCCTGCTTCTTTTTAAATATGTACTATGGGATTATAAACTTTTTTTTTTTTTTTTAAGTGACAAATTTATTGTATTGATCCTAAGAACTGGTAGATCATGTACAATCCAATTTAGAATCCAAACAAACAAAACAAAACAAAACAAGGCAAAACATATTGGGTTGTTTTGTTTTGCTTTGTTTTACAAAATTAAATTCAAGTCTGTAACGGTGTAATGTCTTCAGAAATTTATTATTATTACTATTATTATTATTATTATTTTTTTTTTATTATTATTATTCAAGTATACCACATTTTAGTAATGGCAAGAGGATTTGTTTATTCTATGTTCTGGTAGATAAAGCAGTAAAAGTAGTGGTTTTTTAGTTTTACAAATCTAAACTTTGTTGCTTAGATACACCTTTCAGTATTGTTTGGTTAAGTAAAACCTACACGTTCACAAGGAGGATTGAAAACCGTGTGGGCTTTCGAAGTTTCAAGGCATGGTAGCTTATTAAGAGCAGAGAGAAGAAAACTTAGGTAATAGTATATATTTTAAACCTTTCTTTTCATCCACATAGGCCTTGCCTAAGGTATTATTACTGGGAAAGGAAGGCTGCTGTGAAATTTATCAGCCATGTGCAGAACTTTACTTGAAGTTCACAAAAACAAATTAAAAATGGCCTAACAGTGAATTGTGAAGTTATGTCCTTGTTGAAATAATTTAAACGGTTTTATTGTGTTGGAACTTAATATGAAAGATATTTATTTCCTTTACCCTTGTAAAGGATCTTCAATATTCTAAAATAGTAGCAAAGGATAACACTTGTTAGATTTTTGTATTCTAATTTTTTTGGTAAGGTGTCTTTTTATTTTTATTACTGCATTAAATTTAGTTTATCAATGGTCATTTTCAAATAAACAATTTTTCTTGGTTTTATGCCAGAAAGGCACAAAAATCAAAGTGTATCAAATCTATTCTACAATATTGCTATGCCATATTTTCTGCCGTTTTTCAGGTAGCAGTTCCTTTTCTGTTTCGATTTTAGTCTCATGGTCTAATGGCCCAAATTTGGTGGGATTTTTTGCTTTTCTTTTGATTTGGTTGTGGGTTTTTTGTTTGTTTGTTTGTTTGTTTGTTTGTGTTTTTTTTGTTTTTTGTTTTGTTTTGCTTTGTTTTGTTTTGTTTTCTTTTGTTTTGTTTTGTTTTTGTTTTTAAAGTTGTCTTGGTTCCAGGCAGGACAGTTTAGATTTCTACAGTACTCATGAGGGGACATGTTATTGTATGCCACTTCACCTCATTGCCAGGGGAAAGGGAGTCTCCTTCCACAAGGAAGGGATCTCCTCTGGTTGGGCTGGCAGGGTTACAGTTAGGTTGCAGGCTCTGTGGCAAATTAATTGCTCTCTCTGTTGTACACTTTTGTTATTAATATAGTTGCTGTTAATGTTGCTTTTTCTTAACTCACTGCTTTTTCCAGTAAATTGTTCCTATCTCTACCTGAGATATTTGTCTTTTGTGCCTCTGATTCTCCTCTCCAGCCCATGGCAGGAGGGAGGGAGAAGGGAAAGAGGGGAAACAAGGATGTGGCAGATGGTGGGAGCACTAAATTAGAGAATACCCTTCCTAAACCACACCAAAATCAAAGTTGTTTTTATCAGGTTTCTTATATGAAAGAATATTTGTTTGCAAAAATGGTTTGCTAAGAACTTCATTAGCATCCATTTACAGATATTCAACTTTCTGGGTGAGTTGCAAATCTTGAGACCTAATAGTAATTGCAATAGGTCTGCAACTTCATCACTGTCCTCACCTAAGCAATGACAATTAATATCAGTTCTGAATTTGTAGCAGTTATGCAGGTATTTAGAAGATTCATAGCACACTTGTGAGGGTTTTGCTAATCTACAGTATTTTTTCAGTCATAAAAAATGAAAAAATATAATTATCTATTATAATTATCACCTAGAATAATTTTAGGTGCATCACAGAAGAAAGCATTCATGGTTTATAGAAGTTTTCTCCTGTAGACATCCGTTTCTCTCCTCATTTCTGGCACTCACGTATAATTTTGATGATCTGATCTTTCTTGTTAAAAGTTATGGTTGGAAAGGTATAAAAATATAAACCTCTTCAATTATTAAGTAATACAGACAAAAAATTTTGCATGCCCCTCTCTTTCCTATTTAATAGAGGTCTTCAGACCTTGTAAAAGCAGACAGAAGTTTTGTGCTGTGGTGGTGAGCTGGCATGCATATCCATATTAACTATTAACTTTTTTTAACACCAGCTCCACACTAGAATGCATTATGGCTATTGCAACAGCTCAAGTGCCTGTGTCCTTAATGTCTCTATATTAATTTCCCATATCAGTAGTGAGATTTGTTGAAACTAGGCCTCTCTTTAGCCTGTAAATGCAATTGTCAACTTGTACCAGTTGCAGAATGGTTAATTTTATAATTTTTTCTTGATGGCCTACATATGTCAAAAACTTTTGGCTGTTATTTGTTTTTGATATGAGCTACTTCTGTGGAAATGGTTACATCCTCTCTATCCCCTTAGACTGTAACATGTGGCAATGTCCTTGGACTGTGTTTAGCAGAAGGTAAACTTGGGGGCAGAAGTCTGGGAGAGTGAACAAACAAGAATTTAAAGAGCTTTATCTTACTTTTCATTCTGTATACAACTTCCTGCACGTAGGTCCCACAATAGCGGTTGTCATCTGAAATTAAGCTGGCTTGCTGTGTTTTGAACTTTTATTGTCTTATTTCAAAATCTGAATCAGAGGGTTTTCTTCATCCGCCAGTTTAGATATTGAATGGAAAGCAAAAGTTTACAACAACACAGAAGTGGCTGAACAGGTAGTGACAGTTGAGTTTGCACTGAAGAGTTCCCTTATGCAGAATTTAGTGCTGTCAGAGCTATCTGTCTAAACCTGGGTGACAAGAACACAGTTTTTAACCCTTTAGTGAATTTTAATCCAAGTCTTCACATTGACTTTACTTAATCATATCTCATATATCTTATGATAGCTGTAGAAAGGCATGAAAAATCCTGATGTGCAGTGGCCCAGAAGTACAAAAATCAGACTCAAGTAAAAATATGCATCCAGCTTCTATACACACAAGAGTAAATTCCAGAATGTGAACAACTGAAAAATATTTAACATGAAAAGGTGTCTGAAGTGGAAATGATAAAAGTAGGGACTGTGCCTAATTTGCTTGGTTTCTGTCATTTTGAATGTTTCTGTTTGTTCTTTCATAGACAACATTCTTAAAACACGTCTTCTGCTTGCTTTAAATTTTGCATGACTTTATTGGTTGTTTCCTGTTGCAGTTCTTAAATTAGAAAGAAAAATACAACTAATTAATTTAATGAATTACTACCTAGTCAAATAACTCAAGAGTTTTTTGGGGTTTTTTTAACACTGTCCCTGGAAAAGAAAATTCATTCTGTTTCTTCTTCAGAAATATTTACAATTTTGCACCCTTAAATTATCTACAACACAGTATGGCTGAGGTTTTATGCTGCTTGAAGACATTATGTGAGGAAACAAGTTAAGAAATAGAAGGGTGACAATTTTTAAAACCTGTGTATCTTTAGAACCTAAATCCAGGTAACTTTGATATAGGCAACTTTGTATAGGGAAACAATTTTCAAGGCACACTAACACAGAATTCCAAGGAAATCAGTGTAGCATCTGCCCAGATACTGGAAATTGCTTAGGACTTCTCATACAGTTGTGTAATGCAGGGAGTTAATGGATTCCTATCTACCTTCACTTATGGCATATATTTTGAGGAGAAATAGATAAAGTGAACTTCACTTAATATCACAGAAAAATGGAAACTGATTTTATTTTGTCACATATTTTATGAACATTTACCAAAATTTGGAATTCTTTGTCATGCTTAGGAGCTTTACTTTTCACTGTTGCAAGAGAATATGAAAATCTTTCTATTTCCTCACAGTTTGAGTTGAGGTCACAGTACTTTTGATGCTAAAATGAATTTAGTTCAAAATATGGAAAAAAATTCTCATTCACACAAATGTTAATTGTGTGAACTTTTCAATTCACGTTAGAATCTTAGTTCTTAAAAACTAAGGTTTATAGACCTATTCGTGACATTACCAAGATTGACAACACCATTGGATCTTCTACTTTGCTTTCAGATATGTAAATGGTCAGTGTACCATGGCTGAAAAATCTCTTTGTCATGGGAGATTCATCACAGAGAGAATCTCATGGATTTTGTAGCTGAAGTTGTGCTGGTCAATTAGACAATAACAAAGAACATCAGTGGACATTAGCTATCATGTTTATTGCTAATTTTTTTTTAAGTTCTGCAGAATCATTTCTGCTCATAAAAACTGGTTCTGGTTCTTTTCAGGCACCATAGAGGAGGGAACACGAGTAAGGAAGCATTTCTAATAGGCATTTCTAATAGGCATTTTTGGACATTCTCCCTGTTTTGGAAGGTAAGGGCACATCAAAGAATGGACATGAGCCAGCCTATGTTACATAGCCTCAGTGTTACTGAACTCTCCCAGGACTACTAATGCAGATATATGTGTGTGATTTAAATTGTACTGATAAATTCAACAACCTTTAAAAATTTATTTATTATCAAGAGTAAATTTGGGCTTTAATGACTTTTTTTTTTTCTTCCAGTCCCACACATATTTTGTACATACTTATTATTGTCTTTCACTTTGGCTCTTCTCTAGGTCTTTCTTTTGCCCTCTTTTTCACTCTCTTTTAAGAATAATGATCTATATATCTCTCATTGAAGGCAGGAGCAGTGCCCTCTTTCTCTTTGTTCTGTTACACTCCACCCAGTGTTCTGTTCTCCTTCATTGTCTCTGTTCAGTTATCTCTAAGCTTTTTATCCACATTGTTTCTTGTCTTTTGCTCACTTCCAGTCTCAATGGAGTTGTGGCTTGTTCAGGTTCCAGGTCAAGTGTTATAATTTGGAAAATGCTGGATTCCAACTTAACAGTTACAAATGTAGGGATGAGTTGAGATGATTTCAGAAGGACTCTAGAGTTTTGAATGTGTATACTAATTTATTTATTTTCCAAAACAGAGGGGAAAAAAATAGAAATTAGTAATTTATTAAATTCACTGTATTGAATTGAATTTCTGATAACAGGTCTTTATTTGCACAAATCTGAGACTAAATATAATTAAGTGCTTAACCAGGTTACCAGAAAGCAAATCTAAATTAAAATTGAACTCTTTTTTTTTCTTTCTTTTTTTTTTTTTTTTTTTAATTATGAAAAACTCTATCGAGAATATAAAAATGTTTTAAAGTATAGAGTAATGCAACATTTCTTTTTGGTATCCTGAACCCAGCTGGAATAACTGCAGAGGAGACTGTATTTATCACAGCAACACTGCAGCAAGGTTAAGCTTCTTACCTTTCTTCTTTTTGGATTAGACTTCTATTACACTTGCTGTCAAGACACTAAATTGACGTTCTGTGTTGACTGCCACACAGTCTTGTTATATTTCTGTTTTCTTTTGAAAATTATTTTCTTGCATATTTAGCTATTGATCTTTGTTTCAAAATCTGTTTATATTATCTCTTAATATATGCATGTGTCTTTCTACTATGCTACATTTTTTTTCTGTATAAAAACTAATGTAAATTGCTCAAAAAGAAAAAATAGGCAAATCCAGAGAGCAATAAGGAACAAATATGATGCTGTTTGAAAATGAAGAAATATTTTATATTTTTCTGGCATTGTGTATTTGACTTTATAAATCCAAATTATGTTGGTGATATATTCAAAAGATGGGAGTGTAGGCTTCCAACAGATATTCCTGGTAATCAGTTGTATGTTTTTCAAACATGAGCTATTCTCCATTATCAGAAGTTTTGGTGACTTCAGAGGTAGCAAATTAGTTTCAGAAGACCGCAGTCTTGAAACTGCTGGTAGCTTAGACTAAACTTTTCTATTACCATATTCTATATATTCTGTTAAACACTCTGGCCTGGTTTCTTCCTAGTTCTTTTCAAAAAACAGGGAAGGCCATCTACAGTCTTTGCATAGCATATGTAAGGAAGCAGAACAATAGTCATCCTTTGCTTTGCTGTTTGAAATAAAATTTCTCTGGAACTCTCCTGAGTGTAATGTTGGGGGAAGGTGATGGTAGCTGCGCAGCCCATATAGCCTGGGGTTAGCCTAGTGAAACAAAACTGGCACACAGAAGAAAGTTTGCTTTGCCTCTTAGTAAGCTGGAAGGAAATATTCAAAAAGGTGCCTCTGACTTGTTTACACTGGCTTATTTTTCTAGTCCAAAGGTGTCAACTTGTAATGTTTTTTTGCCTGTTTGTATTTCATACAAATATTTAGTGTCGGCTGAGATTCAGAGCTCCTAGTCTTCTCTTTAAGCTATTTCACTTATTTTCTTCTTCAAAGGTGAGATGTGTTATGTTCTAAAAGTGCCTGTTATTGTCTGTTACCAAAAAAGGAAATCCATCCATATGCAAGTGTTTATAAAGTTTATAGCTAGGTAAATTGAATGCCACACTAAATGTCATTGAAATCTAAAGTTTTCAAATTAATGCTAGCTCTCTAGGCTGTCATACCCAGATTAGATTTTAGCCTTAGAGATTCTTGATGTCCAACATGCCCAAGGAGAAGCCACATGCCTAAAACCTAGTCCAGCATCTTTGATTATTCAGTCCTTTTTTGTTGTTGTTGCTGTTGTTTTGGGGTTTTTTGTTTGGTTGGTTGGTTTTGTCTTGACAAGTGCATATTGTTTTACTTTTATTCATTATGAATGTTGTTGCGAATAAAATTTTCTCTCATTGACTTCAGACTATAACACTCTTCCATGTTTCTTCACTGGTATCTGTACTGAGTTAAACCTAAATTAAATATTTTATCTTTCAAGACCTTACACAGACTCCTGCTTTGTTCCTTCATTCAGCACTGAGGGACTGATTCCTGATTCTGATAATTAGAAATTTAACAAGAGGATAAGTGATTCTTAATGATTGCTCCTTTGTCATTCCTCTTCATCATTGCTAGGTCACAGAATCACACACAAAACACTTTAACAATGTTTGTGTTGACACCTCTCTTTTGCTATGATGCTTAGTAAAAAGTAGCAATTAAGCTGATGATGTTTTGAGATCACTATTGATTTGTTTTTTCTATGTTGTCTATGTCTATTCTATGTTTAATGTTGTGTCATTGTTTCCTTGTAGTCTTATGTTTCTGTGTCTAGTTGCTCTATCTTATACCATATTTGGGGAAAGACCTATCTAACACTGCCTGTCTAAAAGTTAGGTGAATACCTATTCCAAACAAGTCATTTTTGGTCCCTCTCTAGTTGAACTAGAGAGATACCTAAATAAGTGGGGTTGTATCACATTACAGAATTCATAGAGGGTGCTTAGCTTGTCATACATGGCAAAGCTTAACCTAGAAGTCTAGCTTTAGATAGCTAAAGTTAACTGAGCTTAATCATACCCTTGAATTTTAAGTTGGCTAAGATATAGACAAATTTTCTTCTGCCTTCATTCAGGTTTAAATACAGTGGGATCTAAGTCCATAATTGGGTGTGAACTAATTACAAAAATTAAACAGTTACTAATATAAAACTGAAAAAAAATAGTTACTGGAGTAAAAACCAAACCAAACCAAACCAAACCACCACCACCACAACAACAACAACAACAAAGCTGTAAGGAGTAATCCACCTTTAGGAGCAAGAGTTATAGATCCCTACACTTCAACCTTCCTTGTAGTTTACTTTTCATGGGCATCAATATTTTAATACTACTGACCATTTCAATTGAAATCACAAAAAATACCTCTCCCCTTGCCCCAGAGTACTATAAAAATAGAAATAATTTTAAGGGACACATTTTGATCAGTGATTAATTAGTAACAATGTTTCCTCAGAAAATTATATCTTTAAATGTACAGTCACTGTTGTTGCATTATAACTTAAAACATAATGACTGAATTCAGTTAATTTTGAGTTGAATAATTTATGTGGGCAGTTAGCGAGAGAGAAAAAAAATCTAACGTAGCTGATTACAGACAATGCAATCTAATGTAATTTAACAGCTGACTCATGCGATTACAGATTATTAACATTTTTTGACTGAGCTCAATCACCTTCTTTGTTATTGCAAACTTCAAGCCCTATTCCAGTATTTTTTAAATAAAACTTTTGCCTCCATCTGTCAAAGAAGAACAACAATGCACATATTGGAATTCATGATCATCTTAATTGTTTTTATATAATTACATTTGTCATTAAAAATACCCCCCCAATGTTTCTAGCTATGCACTTGAAAGCTGTTTTAAAGAACAATGAAGTGAATATTCTAATATTTGCATATTTTGTACCACTTGACTTCATATTCTAAACAGCACACATATTGTCACAATTCAAATAAAATATTTTTATTTAAAGTAAGAAATAAATGTTTAAAAAAACTATGAGAAGACAACCACTTAAATTACTGGTTAAGACAAAAAACTTCTAATCTTTTCTGCATATATAATCTGTAAGCAGAGAGTTGTTGATACCTTCCTAATGCTGGTTTTGCATGTTTTCTTGATGTGGTTTTCCCCGTCTTTCATGGTACACTGTCATCTAGAGTAACTTCTAAGTATTCTGGAAACAGAATTTCAGTACACTGAAACAATTACCATTGAGTGGAACATAGTATACAGTCTTCAGGTGGGTAAAGGATCAAACCACAGTGATGCCCGCTCTGTTTAGCCAAAATATGAGCAGTGGAAAAATGTGCTACATAAAAGCTTAAATGCAAGATGCAATTACAACTTTTAATCTGCTATGAATGATTTTCAACAGCAAGCACATCAACTTCTCTGAAAAAGTATTAGGCTCAGCTGTCTTAGTGACATCTGAGAATCACAGTGCTTTTACTACAATCAATACTTTCTACTCTAGTAAGCTCTTGTTTTGCAGAAATAGTGTAATTATGTAACTATTTCCATGCTTATTTTGAAAATTATATTTTATTGTTTACAAAAATGAATTTCCTTTGATTTATATAAAATCAAATGTATCTGTTTTCTGGATTTTGTAAATGCTGAAAGATAGTTGTACTATGAAAGGTGATCCCACTCATTATTATGCTTACTTAAACTGAAAATTGCAACTTACGGAACATATCCTAACACAGCCAGAAATTACATTGTCTGATTTCTAGTGTAGCTCTCCATTCCCAAGATCACATACAGAATACCAATGCTAATAAGAGACTATATTAATTTTTGGTCTGGTTCAGTGCATTTTTGTTTATCTGTGTTACAAGCTGATAATCTTCCTCAACTGATTTCTTTAAAGTGTCAGTGTAGCGAAAAGATTCTGAAAGAAAATTCTTGAAGTCATAGCGTCAGAATGAACTGGGGTAAATGAAATACAATATAGCAAGAAGCACAGCAACTTTTGTGGGATAGACATAATGAGATTGATAAAACTTATCATCCTTGGCACAGTAGTGGTGTGGTACAAGAGAAGAACTTGGAAAGCTGAGACAGGTATAATTTTGAACACTATTGGAGGTTTGAAGAAGTCAATGAAGAGGAAGAAACTCATCTTGCATTGAAGTGAGATGAAATTAATTAACATAGTTACTCTTTGAAGCTACATTTTAAATGTATTATAGGGTTTGACAGATGCCTCTGAAGTCTATAGCAGATAATGTGAGAAAAAGAAAAAAAGAAAAAAAGGGAAAAAAAAATAAAAGGACTGCAGACAAAAAAAAAAAAAAATTACTAAAGAGATTATGGCAGAAGAGCTTGTAATGTTCAGATTGGTTACTAATTTTCCAGAGAAGAAATTATGGCCTGTTTTTCTTTTTCTACTTCCAAAATTAGGACGCTTGCTCATTTCATAGGAGACATAAGAATTCCAACCTACTCAGTCCTGCTTAAAAATAAAACAAAACAAAACAAAACAAACAAACAAACAAGTAAAAATAAAATGCAAATACAATAAAAGTAAAAACCAATAAAGGTTAAAAAAAGTTTGGGCCATAAAGCTAAAGGATTTTCTGGAGTTTAGCAGAAGAGACTTGAGGTTCAGAGAGATCCTCCAAAGAATCTTTTACTCAAATACCATTAAGCAAATAACTGTCCTTTTTATAGTCACTTAATACTCCTCTTCCTTTATTTTTTTGTGAAGAAAAAGAGATCACCTGTGTTCTACATTAGTATCAGGCAGTCTAAAAGACTTTGTATTATGTTTCAAGGGATTTTATGTCCCTAAAGAAAAGCTGCTTTTAGGAAGAGAATGTGACTTTACCTTACTTGATATCCCCTAGCAGAAGTCTTGTGCCATGTGGTTAAGACCAGCAATGTGGCTGGAAGAAGTGTGCCAGTGGGAACACAAGCAGTGCATGTAAAATGGGAGGTGTAATTCTCTAGTGGACTTTAGGTCTTTAATAATATGCCAGATGGTATTTCCTGCTTGCTCAGTGGAACCTGTTAGTTATGTTTTACACAAGGAAGCAACTGTCACCATTTTAAGAGAATGCTTGTGCACTTTTTTAAAGTTAATTCCACCATTTTAATACCTTTTCATGTCTTAAAATGTCAGTATGCATCAGTACAAGTGGAATTGCTCAACTGTATCTTTAATATGTTTCTAAATAGTCTTTTTAAAACCATCCTTAATTTCAAATAAAAGACATGAAACTAGCTGGGTTTTTGGGTTTTTTTTTCTTCTTATTTTTATAGTACTTAATCAAGGAGACAAAGTGCATTTGTTTAATGAAAACAAATCAAAGCACTTTGGATTGACATGGTTGCCACTGTAACAGGATGATTCTATTATTTAAATACTCAGTGGTTGCTTTTAAAATCGTTCTTGATTAGCAGAACATTTATTTTCTGTTTCCTTTGAACTAGGAGTTTTTCTCCTTCCTTGCAGTTAACATACATATCTCAAACACCAGCTTGTCAACTGATGACTTTGAAGCTTCAGTAGCTATGCATATTAAACTGCATTGGCAGAAAAATAGCTGTGATGTCAAAAAAGGAACTTGGAGGTTATTGACTCTCAAGAAAGATTAGGACAAAGCCTTCCAATGACAAAGAATTAAAAGAACATGACAAGGCAAAATCAAAAGTCTTCAGTAAGCATTGTTTAGGCTTTGATTTTCCTCTGTGATGCGTGAGAACTAAGTATGTCACCTGTACAAAATGGTACAGAAACAGCTCGATATAAGCCAGAATGACTTTTAAAAGATTAATGCCCAAAACACATAAATTTAACCAATTTTTTACAGTACTCATTTCCTTTTCTCAAGAAGGTTAATATATTGTTCCTCTCAGTTTGAAAGTTGTTACAAAAAAATGTTAGCGCATTGCCTCATTTTCGATTTCTTCAATTGCCCCCAGAAGGGATGGTGACTCAGACTGCAAGGGTTCAAAGTGAAAAGCTCTGATTAACCTCAGGAATGTCATTAATGAAGTACACAGTGACAGGAAACAAGAGAAAAATAGGGGAACAAGCTTTGCTATTTTTTTCTGGCTTAGTTAAGCTAACACTGTGTTGTAGGTGTACTAATTTGCTTCATCCACAACACATCAGAAATTGCCTGCAGAAGTGGATCTGAAAAGAAATATTTGCAACATAGTTTCCCATTTCTGCAGTCCTACATAGTGCATCAGTTGCAGCACTAATTTAAATAATTTGCCACCTTTTGATAAGACTTCTCCAGGATATCAGGAAAATTAAAGCTGTCAAAACTAAACACAATTAAAATTTGCAAAATTAATGGGCTGCAAAACGGTAGAGGGTTTGCAGTAGGCAGTTCAGATGATCATGTCAACAGGAGATACTATTAAAAAGATCATGATGAATGGTGAGAGGTAAACACTGCTATACCAAAAAGTATATTTATTCAGAAAATAACTGCTACCACAGTAGAGCTTAGTACAATAAATACTGATACCGCTGCATTTTGAGACATCTTATTGCTATCAGTATTGCAATGGAAAGGTCCACTACTTGCATGTGGTGACATGAAGTGTGGACTATGGCTGGCTACCAAAGCTACCAACAGCTATTCTCATGCACCATAAAGTAAAAATTAAATCAGGCATTTATCTAAGATTTCATTAAAGGGAAAGACACCATTAGAAAAGTGTTAGAGAGCTCTGTTTCCTGATACATATTTTCCTGATAGATGTTCAATTATCTTGCACTATGAGGAGAAACAAAGTTACCACTGAAGAAAGCAATGTAAGAGCATCAGGGCTGGTCCCCCAAAAGAGGATGCCAAAAGGCGTGATATAGCCAGCATGATGTTATTACAGCAGTACTTTTGATGTACTTGTTAAATGAGAAAAAGTAATTGATCTTAAGCAGGAATATGCCATATGGCACTTCTGCATAAAGGCTTGACCTCTGAGGTCTGTTATCTATCACTTATTAGTATATTTAAAATGCATATTTTAAAATCTTATCTTATTTTATCTTCTTTTGCACTACACATATGAGCAACTATCAGAGAAAAACTATCTGAAATTGCCTGTTATAAATTTTAAATTAATTTACTCAGACTTTTATCATCCCATTTCTTTGAATTTTCTCTTTTCAAGTTCTAGAGAAAATAAGTTCACCATCTGGACTCTCGGCAGAAATAGGAAGTTTCTAAATATTAGCAAAAACAAGACTTAATGTACTAAGTGAAAAAGACTAGTACAAGAAAAGTTCTTCTAAGTCTCATATTCAGCAAGAAAACAAGTTGTTCTGGCTTGTCTGATTATTATTTAGGCCAAATAAACTAATCCACCTCAGCAAACTCAAACTGACTCCTTGCTAAGGTTATCTCAAACAATGTCCACAACAAAGAAATTAATTGCTGATGGAAAGGGAACCGAAACAGTGTAACTTGCTTCTATTTAAACCTTACAGCGAGTCTTTTCAGAGGCTCACATCAATAATAATTTTAGATAGCCTTCTCACTCCCATTTCTGTTTCTCTGCATCCTCAGCTCACAAAGATGAAAAATGACTCTGATACATTTAACAGACATTACTGTGAAAAAGTCAGGATCTGTGCCACACTAAGGAACAAACAGAATGCACTATAAACATAGAGTACAAAATATTTCAGCCAGTTAAACTCATATTTGAAATGGAAAAAGAACTGGTGGTATAATTTGCTAGAGCTGAGTTTATTAAGAATAAATGTATTTGTTTATTTCTTGTTTTAGATTTCTCAAAGCCCAAGGGCCTGGTCTTCCCAATTTTGCAGGATTAAATGGAAAATACGTGGTTGTTTATTTTGTCTCAGATGAGGTAAACACTGAAATTCCCAGATTCTATCTATTGAAGTTTTTTGACTTTTACAGCACCTTTTCCCTACCATGTGAGAGTTTTGACCTTTCCCAATTAAAGTCACCTGTTCAGTTAAACAGAAGGGGGATTTTGTTTATTTTTGATTTTCAAAATAAAATATTTTTGATAATAAGGATTTAATATTTTCTTTTGTATCTCTAAGGCCTGTAGTTTTTTCATTATAAGATACTGAATAGGTGTGTGAAATGAGAACATTAATAAGTCTTATATATGTATTTACTCATCACACATATCCTAAAAAAATCCCAAAATGTTTGTTACTGCTTCTCCTTTATTGCAAAAAAAAAAAAAAAAAAAAAAAAAAAAAAAAAAAAAAAAAAAAAAAAAATCTCCTTCATAGTCTACTCTGTTCTGCGCTTTCCCCCCCAAACACTTAAACTGCCACATCACCACATCTGATTACAGCCAAAGTAATGATCTATTATATGGCCAGCAAAATATGTTTCTTCTTTTGAGCCCTTATAATTGTGCCAACTGTATAATCTTTAAGATATGAATGAAACACAAAAACAAAAATAAAAGCAAAAACAAAACAAAAACCAAACAACAAAAAAACAACAACAAAGAAAAACCAAACCAAAAAACATTTCTTGGATCAGAAAAGCTTTGCTAAATGTACTAAAAGAAGAAAAATAAATTATTTTATACATTTAATTGATAATAAAGAAAAAAAAATGCAGTTCTACTTACAGAACTAGTCTTCAATATTTACAAATATAAAAGAAAACATTTAACTATGTGTGTGACAAATTAGTTAGTGACTATGGTTAATTTATCCTTCCTGACTGGAGACTCATTTGGTAGGGTATTCCCATTAGAGCTGCACAGTAAAGCAACATATTGACCTTAAATAAAGAAGTCAATTTCCAGTCAGACATCAACTGTTTAGAACTACTGCAGATATATATTTGGAAATGGTTTTAGACATATTCTATAATTTTATAATAGAGTTCTCTCTGCCTTTAATACATATTATGGATTTTTAATATGTATATATATATTGTATGTGTATAAATACATACATCCCTATCTCTCTATACTGATATACCACTTATATTGTCCTTGGAGAACAATTGGATGGTGAAGAACTATGAAACTGGCAAGATGCCAGATATGTTTAAGGGTTTTCTGAGCTCCCAGAGTCTTAAATGGTCATTCTTCAGTACAGAGCCTCGGTACGCTTGAAATTTGAATATGTTTCAGGGCTACCCCTCACAGACCTAAGGGTCCTGGCTGGATTAAACTTTCCTAAGGATTTAAAGCTGGAGTGAATGGAAGCTGGAAGCATGGAAGTGCACGGCACAGCTCACTATCCCAAAGCTGTGACTGTTGGACCTTCTGCACCACCCACCCTGGAATGGTTGACTCTCTGATCTTCTCCCAAATTGTGAGCTTATCCTAATGTTTCCTGATAGGATAACTGGTTTTGCAGTAAATAACTGAGAATTCCTGAGTTTTTCAGTGCTTTCAGAATCTTGCCTCCATATTGTATGGACTAAAAGTCCTGGCTGTCTTGGTCTTATGGGGTTGTACTATTGCACTGAAAAAATAAAATCACTAAAAGATTGTAAGAGTGGAACTACTGAATTAAAAAAAAAAAAAAAAAAAAAAAAAATACACAAATCCCCTTGATTTTAATAAACTGATATATTATAGTAGCTTCACTGGAAATTTGTTAACCATTTTTACTCTGAATTTTTCAATTAATGCAATACAAATTAAAGTAAACTGTGTTTTTGAGAAACTGTTCAAACTTCCTGTCAAAAAGATAGACAGAACTACAAGTTAAAATGAAGCAACAATGACAAAACATGTTTTAATCATGACAAATTCCTTTATTTTTATATGAACAATACAAGAAAATTGCACACTTACTATGAAACATTTCCATTAATATTAATGTTACATAAAAATAGAAGACACAAGTGGAAATAGATTACAATAAAACAGTGCACAACCAAGATAGTTCTCTAGTTTTTCTTGTACCATATGTAAGTAAAATCAACAATATACTGAAAAATCTCATAATTTTGTTAAAATATCATTTTTAGTGAGAATTTTTTAAAAAAAAGTCAACCTTCCTAAGTTTCTGAAAAATTTATATTTGGGTTTGCTGGAAAGCCTAGTACTGTAACATTTCTGGGTTTACACTGTTTAATGAGAAAGGTATGGTACAGTTTGTAAATTTTGCTGACTTGGCTTGGCACAGTATCCCTTCTACCTTTTCAACCTGCTTCCACCTTGGTACTGAAACAAGAGTAGGACTTTTAGGACAACCACTCTTCACTGGTGAAACTAAATAACTTAGTTCATAGAATCATAGAATAATTTCGTTTGGAAAAGACCTTTGAGACCATTGAATCCATTCATTAACCTAACATTGACAATTCCGTTACTAAACAATGTCTCTGTGTGCCACATCTACATGTCTTTGAAATACTTCCAGGGGTGGAGATTCAGCTACTACCCTGAAAAAAATCTATTCCAATGTTTGACAGACTTTTCTGTTAATAAATTTATCTTAATATATAATCTAAATCTTCCCTAGCAAAACTTGAAACAATTTCTTTTTGTCCTATTGATTGTCACTTGGGAGAGGAGACCGACCCCACTTTGTTATGTACTACTGTTATGTATGGTTATGAGGAATAGTAAGCTCTCTCCCCAGAGCTTTCTTTTAAGCTAAACAAACCCGGTTCTGTCAGCTGTTCCTCATAAGATTTGTGCTCCATACGTTTCACCACCTCTTTAGCCCTTTGTGTCATTAGTGTTTATGAAATTAATTTTGAGCAGAGAATATGATTAAGGTTTGTAACTATTGCTTCAATGATCAAAATTAAGAACATTTCTATATAAGACATACTAAAAGGCTGTAAAATACATTGTTCATGGTAATTACTAATAATGCCTGAATTTTGGGTGGATTTTTTTTTTTTTTTTAAGATTCTTCATATTATGAAAGAGATCATTATAATACTATAAAACTCTGTCAATAATAAATTATAATAATTATCAACAGTTAATACAAACATCTGTGCCAAACAACAAGAAATGTTAATGGTCATATTTTAAAGTAACACATGAAAATATAAAAAATATTTAGTATTCCTTGAACAATCTTTTGTGGATGCACAGTAATTGTCACACCACTTACATTAGAAGGCAATGAAATGATATTTGACAATTTTGCTGAGATAGCACTTTTTGAAAGTTAGTATTCTAATGTCATTGAGGATGGGCACACCATTAACTTTAATAAAGAGATCATAATGTCTTTGTGAGAAGAAGTAGGCATATTCATATTGAGTAGAATTATATAATGGAATCTGCATCCATTAGAAATAGTCAGATAATTGGGTAATAGCTGAAATCCTGATGCTGGACATACAGAACTCAATGCATCTTACACGAGTTCCTCCTGGGCAAGCTAGCCACAGAGTCCATTTTGAAATGCGTAGAAAGTATTCCTATGTTTTATGTATCTTCATTTGCAGCTTTGACAATAATTCCCATTGCTGTCAGCTTCTTAGTGAAAGATATTTTCCTCTTTTCAGAGCCACATTGATCACCTAATATGCATCTGAATTGGAGCAGACATTACTGATAGTAGTAAATCTGGTTTAAGAATAACAAGAAGAAACTAAAACTTTCTATTTTTTATCAAGACCTAATTATAAATTATTTTATTCTTTCCTCTCATTTGTTCACTAGTGTGACCAGAAACAAAAATGGTATTTTAGCTGGTAATATATTTTGGATTTAAATAGTAACATTACAAGAAGAGATGTATATGTTTTCACCACTGTCTTGTATGCATCTACTTTCAGGTAAGCATTTCACTTGCTTTTCAACCTCCACTGCAGCACTTTTTATTGATCTATCAATGTTGGTGTCTGGTTGTAGTGGTTTGGTTTTTTGTTTGTTTGTTTGATTTTTGGGGTTCTTTTTGGCTGTTTGTTTGTTTGTTTTGGTTTTTAAATTATTATTAGTGTGTGTGTGTGTGTGTGTGTGTGTGTATGTGTGTGTGTGTGTGTAGTAGTTCATTTAGAACACAGACATACACAAGTAGGTCATATTATTCTCTCTAACATTCACCACTTTGCCCTCAGTAAAGTTATTTCATCCAGAATTAGCTGCCTGTTCACCAAAGTCCTTTTGAAGTTCTTCACAATATCCTTGAGACCTGATTAACACAAATATGCTTAGCTGTTTTTGTTGCTAATTAAACCACCTCATTCCTCACCTTTGCCAAGTTACTAAGAAGGATATTCAACAATGTAAACATATTATGCGGTAAGTTTGCACTTACCACTTTTATATACTTGAAAATAATAATTTGTATTCACTTAGCTTGCTTTCTTCTGCTTTATTATATTCTGGATATATTTCAATTATATCAGAATTTAATCTTTTCTCTCCCACTTCATACAGCTGAGAAATATAATACATTGCAGCCTTAACAGAAATAAACAAAGACGTGAACAGGACAGCTCATGCTTGATGAAAGTTTCCTTTTGTTTTCTATTTTTATAAGAAGAATTAAAAAAAAAAAAAAAAAGCAGAGATTATCACAAGACCACCCTGATAGCAATGAAAAAAAAGCTACAGAAATCTTTAAAATGACATTAAAAAAAAAAAAGGGGGGGGCGGGGAAGAAAAAATGTATCTGGATAAACAGGGATAATACAAGATAGAGGTGGATTTTCATATTAGGAATGATAATTCATTACTGTGAAATAACATGGAAGTTGGTGGGAGACCAGGTGTCCAGTGGTGATCTTTATTTTTCAATTGCCCTTTATCATAATTAATATCCTTACATCACCAAAAATAGGGGTTTTTAAAACTACCTAGTCTTGGTGGTGAAAAGCATTCAGCTTATTTCTCATTAAGCAAACATCAGTACTGAAGAAGATAATGGGTAAGCAATATTTTGACTAATCATATGAGAAGCAAAAAAAGTATCCAACAGTTATTTAGCTAGTTGTGGAATAACCTTTACAACCAATGAATAAAGTGGAGTACTTGACTCAAAATTTATAAATATAAAATATAACTGTCTTCATTTTTTTGCCAGTTCTGCTGCATCAATTCATTTCAAAGTCACTTAGTGATTGATCCATGCAATCCTTATAAATGCCAGCCCCAATATTAATGATTTTTACATCAAGAAAAGATAATGAGGTTTTGCTTGTTTGTTTGTTTTAATTTTATTTTTTAGCACTACAGTGAACATGTATGGTCTTACTGAAAGGGGTTTTGAAAAAAAAAAATGAGGAGCAAAGCTATATTAGAAATGTCCTCTTTAAGATACATGAATGCATTATCTAACAATAATACATTGTAAAATATTAATATGGTAAAGACTTTAGGTCTGACGTAATATGAATCTTGACTGAAGAGAATTTTTTAGTGAAATCTTTACATATACAAAATGTACCTTGAGTAATTTGAAATTATCCATATTCATATTTATATAAAACCAGAAAATTTTATGTCCATCAATTCAGCCTTAGATACTTGTAGGCTTCTATGTGTGACTTTGGGCTTAACTAGTTTTAAAATAGACTAAAAAGCTTGTAAGTCACCTTCCAGTTTATTTTTGGCTTTTGGCATATTCTTGCTGTTGTATTCTTTTTTCCAGTACCTTTTTCTGACAAACTATAGGTCATGTTAGACAACCTTTTGACCTATAATTATGGCAGTGTCTACTGGGTTGTAATAACAATAATTAGGCTTTTGCAATGTAAACAGATATGTCCAGCATAAATAGGGTCAAAATGAACATCAAGATACCTGCATAACATAAGAAACATAATCGGTAGATGAAATCTTAAATAAATCATGATAAACAAATACTTTTCTAGAAGTGTTTTTGTGTTTTGCTTGTTTATTTGTTGGGGGGGTTGTGTGGATTTTTTATTGTTGGGGTTTTTTTGTTTGGTTTTGTTTGTTGTTCTTGTTGTTCTTGTTTTGGTGGGGTTTTTTTTGTTGTTGTTTTTGGTTTTGGTTTTTTTTTTTTTTTTTGGTGGGATTCATTTGACTTTAATTAATAAATACTGATATCTGAGAAGTGCCCAAAACATCAGGATTCTAAATGGTGTTCACGGTCATTCAGTCAGATGCAGATGTCTAAATCATAGATTCCTACATCAGGACAGATGTAGCCTGTATTTTTATTCTTCAGTTTGATTAATTCACTATGTCTAGCTTTAGACTTCATGTCTCTTGACCTCATCTTACAAATTTATGCATTCAACCCTCTTTTCACACTCACCTCTGCTTGGACATTATCATTCTACTGCATCCCGATTTAACACTCATTTAGAGTCAGACAAATGTTCTTTACTTTAGCAAGCTTTGGTACTACGTGATTTAACATGAAGTGTTTACTTTCAGTCAGAGAAGACCATAATATTCTTACCTATAATTTCTACTAAACTGAGCTGATTGAAAAATTCTTTTTTTTTTTTTTTTTTTTTTTTTTTTTAACATTCTGGCTTGTTAATCTTTGAAATTTTCATCTGAAAACTATTTAGTTTGATGACCTTTAACTATATTTCTGTTAAATTTTCATGTGAATCCATAGATTTCTTATTTTTATCATCGATATAATATATCTCTATAAATTAGGTCAGCTGAATCCTGTCATAAAACCCTCCCTGAATTGCAATACACATAAATTTTATAGAAGAGTTAATGTATTTTTTGGTAGCATCAGCTTTTTCTGTTTTCCTATAAGATTTAATGCATTTTTGCATGAATTTTCAAATATCTAATTTTTAATACTAAAAGCTTCTTTTGGTTGGCTGATTTCTGACAGTCAGCCCTGCCTAGTTTTAAACCTTCAATAGGAATATTTTATGGTTTAGGAAAGGCACCCCCTACTTTAGTTGTCCCTCTGACAGGCTCCAAATAATTCAGATGCTCATTCCCCCTCCCCCTCCCTGTCTTCCGCCTCCATGTTGCAGGAAAGACAAAGATCACAGGCTGTGATAAGAACAATTTACTGGAAAAAGCAATGAGATAAGAAAATGAACAGTACAAAAGAGAGAGTAATGCACTTGCACAGTGTTTACCAAGCCTGACTGGACCCAACCTCAGCCACACCATCCTGCTGCTCCCTCTGGCTTGGGAGTGGCACCATGTCTCCTGATTGGAAGGAACCCCTTTTTCTTGGAAGAGAGTCCCTTTTCCTCACATCCAATGTGAAGTAGCATAAAATAACTCTCAAGTTCTAGCCACGTGC
Organism: Hirundo rustica; assembly: GCF_015227805.2. NCBI lineage: Eukaryota > Metazoa > Chordata > Aves > Passeriformes > Hirundinidae > Hirundo > Hirundo rustica. The sequence goes on from NC_053451.1 coordinate 64,862,418, forward strand.
CCTCCTGGCTACTGCAGAAATTTATCCTGTTCCAGTCAGAAGCAGAACAGTATAATACATTTATTAAAGTCTACCTGATATAATGCAGTATTATTTTCCAGAGTTTCCCAGAGCACTCGTTCAGTCCAAAGTTGTCAGTTACCTTTTGAAGGTTCTTTAAAACAGATTAATTCTAAGTTGTACTCAGGACATGTTACTCTGGCACATTACTTGAACACCTTTAATATGCTCCACTTATGCCTTATCTTTTTAATATCCTGTCAAACCACCTCTACACTACTGACTATATATATATATGTGTGTGTGTGTGTGTGTATATATATATATATATAAACTCTGCTTTTACTCCATTACCGCCTTTCTTATTGTTTTGCAAAAGAATACTGTCTGTTTCGCCAATCTTATGTGTTGGGTTGATGTCAGGAAAGAAGTTTTACTGCTCAACAAAAAGAATTGCCTGTGTCTCTCTTTACATGATACTGTAAAATCTCGTGTTTCTGTGCATTTTTTTTTTTTTTTTAACAGAGGAAAAATTATTATCCACAGCACAGTAGTAATACTGTAATAGCTGATGTGACATAGGGCCCTGTTATATGCAGGAAGTTAATGAGCCCTAACAACTCCTATTATTTTATTCTGGCAGTAAGACAACAGAAAGGCACTGAACAAAACAAGACAAGGAATCTGAAAAAAAATAATTCTGAAGTGAGATGACTGAACTCATACTAAGTAATAATGTCTTAGCTCATTCAGGTGAGTTCTGCCGGTAATTGCAGCAGGAGTGGCAGTCATATTGTAAATTGCAAGATCATAGAGTATGGAACTGATTTCAGGTGTCCATAATATTTAAAAGACTCTCAAAGTAACCTACTTGAAAGTAATGCTGTGACAAGAACCAAAATAAAACTGTTGTGAAGACAGATATAATATACAAATATGGGGGTTTTCAACACTTCTGTTTCAGTTACTCCTTATTCACACAACACAAATTCAAAGGATTTCATTTATTTGGGTTTTTAAAAATTTATTTATTCATTTGTAGTTCTTGAAACTTTAGTGCATTTATCATTACTGCAAAGCCAAGTTCATTTCAGTGTTTTCAAACAATGAGAGTTGAAACATGGACCCTTTACCTGGGGAAATACCAAATACATAGACTGCTGGAGGCTAGGATGTAATATAAAGAGAAATATTAGTTGTAAACTACCTGCTGCTTGTATTCTTTTAAAAATTATCTTCAACATGTTCTGGAAGAATAAAAGTACTTGGTTAAAGGGAAGGTATCATTTTGAAGGTTCCTTATTCTTCAAATTGTGTAAATGTCCTTTATCATCTGCAATAATTTAATATAGAGTCTAGAATCATAGAACATTTTCACTTTAATTTCCATATTTTGAAATTGAAGGTTTCATTTACACACTATATTATTTTCCATACTCTTGATATGTTTGCTATTTCATAGATTAAATAAAACCTACATAAGAGAAGCAGCAATATCAAATGACACTTTCATATTTCTGCTTTAGACATAAAAAATGTTTGCATTATTTAAATGTTTGTGTTGTCATAAATATAAATTATTTAAGTCTTTCACTAGGATTTTTTAATTTTTTATTTATTTTAATTTTTATTCTAATCAGATTTATTATTAATAAATCAGCAGGTATAGAAGAATGTATAAAAAAGCAACCTGTAAATATGAATGAAAATAACTACTTTATACCTTCTCTTCACCTGTTATTGTATTGTAAAGGCAGTAGCAGAGATATCTTGGTTGTCCAGGAGTAATAAGAAAGTGTACTTTGATAGCAATATAACATTTCAAAATGTGTATGCTGCTTTTTTCAATTTGGTTACATTTGAATTAATTTGTAGACTATCTCCCCAATGAGTACTTCAGCCTTCACTCTGACTTTCCATGAAAGCTCATTTTTCCAATGATATTTTTACATTGAATATAGTATTTAGTTCACTTCTCTTTCAATTTCATTCAGCTGGTAGTGGAGAGGCACTAGATGTCAATGCAAATGAGAATCTGTTTGTGGTTTTTTTTTGTTTGTTTGTTTTTGTTTTTATCCTTCTCTCCTACAAACAAAAGAAGGTTTCTCTTTCCTTACATGCAATTCAGGCCCCTTAGGGTGTCTAAAAAAGCATTTGACACCAAGTCAAACTGAATTGTTCTGACTCTTCATCAATTTAGATTAAGACATCCACCTTGTAAACATTTGAAGATGTGTCCATACATATATACAGAAACAAGAAAACACAAAGAGACAAAAAACAAACAGTGGAACCCCATAAACCCCCTTAGTTTAGTTCACTGCAAAAGCAATCAACCAAAAGACATGACCCCTTAAAATATTCTCTTACTGATTCACTATATAGTTTCCTTCTTAGTGAATCTTTGTAAAAAAATGTATGGTGTACTGAAGATCCTTAGAGTACAAAATGTTAAAAAAACCCAAACCCCATTAATTTCTGTCATCTTTTTCCATAAATCCTGCATTTACACTGTGGGTGGAATTCCTGCCAAGGGTGCTATAAGTGCTGGGGTCCAAGAGTGCTCTGAGTGTGTCCTGCCCTGAAAGGGATTGTGATCTCTGCAGCTCCCCTCACTTCTTATCCTTTGGCCATCTCCTCCATAGTATCAAAATTGTAGCATCCAGAGAAGGGCAACAAAGCTTATCATAAACTTTGGTTTCCTTTGGAAAAGTAAAAATGGTCAGTGGAAATCTTTGTTTCTTGTCGAATCAGGATATGGTCTTTAGGACTCATGAAGTGGATTATATCCCAGATCAGTCCCATTCCATTACAGAGTCATAAAATAAATTGTGCTTTGGATTCAAACCCTGACCTTAAAAATGTACAGAGAATTTTTTTTTTTTTTTTTTAATGTAAATCACAGAATGACTGCTGCTGTGTAACCAAATTTCGATGACTTTTAAATGTTTTTCAAAAAGTGAGATTAAATATAATACACCATTAGAATTAGACAATAGATTTAAGTCATACCTTAAATCTAACAGTCTAAGCTGTTATAATTTTTCTTTGTCTGATTATGAGTGAGAATTGGAGGTCCATACAAAAATCAATCCATAAAATCAAAATTGTACGCAGTTACAGACATGCCAAACAACTGAGTGGCAGCAAACATTGAATCAAATATAGAGAATTTCCAAAATTCTGGAATTTGCTAGTTAGCCAATATTTATCAAATAGAACATCTGATAGAGCCATGTTATAAGCATTACATGTAAACATAGGATAATGAACCACACAGAGTCAGAAAATCCAGTGTTTGCTGTAGTGTTCTTTCCATCTCTCTTTGGGTCTACTCTGGTACTACCCACTTTTATTTTTAAAATCTCCTTCTGTTATAGAATACTACTATCCTATGGGGAATCACAACAGTGATGAGTAAATGTACGAGACATCTATTTCCTAGCTTCTATCTGTAACTTCCCATCATATACTTGATTAAAATAAAAGAGTGAAAGGAAGAAAGAAAATTAAAAGAAAAAGAAAGGAAAAAATGGAGTCAGACGAGAGAAAAAAGACTTAAATGAGAACTACAGGGAAAAAAAATACAGAACTAAATTCCAGGAAATAGGAAAAAAGAGGATTTAACAGACATAAAACATTTCTAAAAAAACCCCATAGGGATCATATTTAAATTAATATAATATGTTATATATAGATCAATGACTAAAAAAGATAAATACTATCTCATTTATTTAAATTGTGTTTACCACTCTGTACCAGGTGTAGATGGCACATTTTGTACTACAGTGACAGGATAAAGGCTACAAATTGAAACATAAAATATCATTCTGTCAAGCAATAGTTATTGTGGAGTAGGGCAATTGAAGGATTTTTATGTGAAATGGCCACTGCCATATTTACTGGCTACCACAGAACAATTGTATTGATTTTTTGGACACATTTTACCTCACTACAAATTAGCCGCATCCTTGTAGCTTTCTATTCTTTGGGTCTGTGGATTGACTTGTGGGTGGAAACCAGTGATGTGTGATGTTAGTATTAGAGATTTCACAACTTGGTATTAGAAGAAAATATTGTATCTGAAATATGACCCATGTCTGATGATCCATGGTTCTGCAACTTTAAGAGGCTCCAATATGATTACAAATCCCAGATGAGAAGGAGATGGTATCTACCCATGCAGAACTCCATGCCCTTTTCTTTAGGCTGTTTCTGACTCTCCCCCTAGCTCATATAGATTAGTTTAAGTACCCTACAACAAACCACAGTGTGTAACATGGCTGGTGCTCATGTTATACACATGTGTAAAAGACTGAGCTAAGAATAGGAAAACAATATAAATAGACATACATGGATTTAGTGGTGTAACTCAAGAGTGTCTAGAACCACACATCTTCCATCTCTGCTCACAGGACTAGCAACCTCACTGCAAGAGCCACAGCCTCTATTCTACTCCTTAACTACACAAATCAAGGTCAGGAACAGTGGAAAGAAAAGAAGCTGATGAATATACATCATCCCTGCTGAAATCCTGTTTCTTTTCTTGACCTGTTCCATGTTCTCACACTGGAGTTGTAAACTGCAGTCTAATGTGAATAACTTGACTTCAAAAGACAGAAAAACTATGTAAATTACCACAAAGAATTCAGGGTACTGGAAGTGGAGGACAACTCCTCTTTAGAGACCAAAGATGCTAATCTCTTCAGTGAACAATGAAAAGATGTTGCAGAGGTTATTCCAGAAAACCATGTCAGTTCTACCTGTCTGACTTCTATTTTCATTAATATTAGTGTGGTTTTAGTTTATTTTTGTTTGTTTAGCTTTTTTGATTTGATTTTTCTGAAACCAACCAACAAACAAACAAAAGTCAAATAAAACAAAGCAAAATAATTAGGGGTTTATTTTATTCCTGTGAAGTAGAAGGGAGGCATCACATGGTATTGCTGTGTGTTATTTGTTTTCATTTTGTATTTCATTTTTATATTGGGTTTTATGTTATAATGGTTTGTTCTGTACTCCCCTGTTCTCCTGGAAAATGGTATGTTCCAAGGATTGTCCCTGACCTTTTTTCCCTGTCAATCCTCCCACACTCCTCCCAGTCCCCTCCTATGGGCCCTGAATGTCATTCAGCTGTTTCTCCCAGCTTCTGGAGACTTCAGGTAAGGACATCGAGTGATAGGGCAAGAGCCGAGGAGGTTCCTCTCTTTTGTTCCCCATTGGTTTCTTTAAATGTCCCTCCAACCCTGTTCCTGCCCATCTTATCTCTCACTGGGTGTTGGTTTGTCCCCTCCTTTAGCCCCTCCCCTGAATATAAGCCCGGAACACGAGGCCTGGGCCAGGACTTAGCAAGAGCTGCTGAAGCAGACATCCGAACAGGATGGAATAAAGACTTTGGACTCACCCTCTCATCAAGTCTAACTCCTTTCCTCTGCCATTGATGGGGTCTCTCTCTCATGATAAGGGGAAAAAGCCCCTTCACTGCTCCCCGGGTGTGTAGGACTCAGGAGAGTTTTCCTGTCTTGTCGCAGCCTTGAGCTAGCCTGGGCAAAACAGAGCCAGCAGCTCCGAAACAGAGAAGCAACAAGACAGCAGTTTATGGAATGAAATTACTGCTTATTTCAGCACCGATTTCTCAACCCTTTTAAAATATTTGGAAAATACTTTATGAACATTATTAGGCAAAAAAGCAAAGAAACCCAAGATCATTTTTAGAGGATTTTTAAACAACAAAACACTTCAGCACTAAATATAGCACTAATGCACTTAAATGCCATAAAATTAAGTCCTCAAAGAGAAAATAAAAGGTTCCTTCCTTCCTTCCTTCCTTCCTTCCTTCCTTCCTTCCTTCCTTCCTTCCTTCCTTCCTTCCTTCCTTCCTTCCTTCCTTCCTTCCTTCCTTCCTTCCTTCCTTCCTTCCTTCCTTCCTTCCTTCCTTCCTCCTTCCTTCCTTCCTTCCTTCCTTCCTTCCTTCCTTCCTTCCTTCCTTCCTTCCTTCCTTCCTTCCTTCCTTCCTCTTCCTTCCTTCCTTCCTTCCTTCCTCCTTCCTTCCTTCCTTCCTTCCTTCCTTCCTTCCTTCCTTCCTTCCTTCCTTCCTTCCTTCCTTCCTTCCTTCCTTCCTTCCTTCCTTCCTTCCTTCCTTCCTTCCTTCCTTCCTTCCTTCCTTCCTTCCTTCCTTCCTTCCTTCCTTCCTTCCTTCCTTCCTTCCTTCCCCTCTCTTTCTCTCTATCTTCTCTTCCCCTTTTGTCTTTTTCCCTTCCTCCTTCCTCTATTCTTTCCTCTCTTCCATCTTTTCCTCCCTTCCATCTTTTCGTTCCTTCTTTTCTTGTAGTAAAGAGTAAAACTTTAAGAAGAAATGCTTCTTTAGAGCATAAATCAGTGTGGTCCCATAAATTAATGGTGTTCTGTGTAAACACAAATATAAATTAATATGCAAGGATGTATTTTCTATAACAAGGAGTTTGAGTTCAAAAAAAGACAAATATTATAGAAAAAAGAGTTACAGCATAGTAATAGTAAGTCAGAATATATGAGGGAAATAAAAGATGAGTGACTACAACAGTAATTTTCAATAATATATAATTTCCTTTATCATTAACTTTTTCCTCCAAAAAAAATAGTTTTTCAAATTTAGACTTAAATTTATAGCTGAAAGAATTAAAACTATTTCTTCCTGTGTAAGTAAAGTCCTACAGCCAGGAAGGACCTGAAAATATCTTTAGGAATCCAACAAACATAAAATCAGTCCAAGTACAATTAATGGAAAAGTTTTTTTCAGAATATTTTAAAAACAAATACGCAGATATTATGCAATCCATCAAATTATAGATGTCTCCAGAGGGAGTTTGTTGGGCAGAAGAAATCAGCAGGACTTCAACGTGGTTCAGGTATGAAAATTTAAAGAAAAGACTGAGCTGAAAATGTATGTATACTTCCCATCACTTATGAAGATAGAGAGAGAGAGAGAGAGGGAGAGAAATAGATAGATGCGCACATTATATACCTTTGTAACAGGTGGTTAAAACTAATCTCATTTTAAACAAGCTAGACAGAATAACTTTGGTTCCCTTCATTGTGAATGGTCAAAATGAATATTCTGAGCCTTTAGCCAAATCATGATACCTACGGAGATCCCATTTTCTTTCTGTCTAAAATCTTTTCAATGCATTGGTCAATTCCAAACATTTAAGAGAGGCAGAAATCTCAGTATTCCTCTGAATTTCATTTAGTGAAATTCCCAGCTGGACTGGGAAAAACTGCATGTTCCTGCTGACAAAAAGGCAGAATGAGAACAAGATCATCTGTTCTATTCGGCAAGTTCTCGCCAGTCTTTTAATCTGTACCAATTTACATCAAGTCAGCACTGGGACTGAACTATTTATATTGGTGACTGTATTTTGCCCAGCCAACAGCAATAATGATATTGCAATTACAATACCTCAAAAAGTATCACATTAAAAACAAGCATTTTAATGTCCTGAAAAAGTATTTTCAATACTAGTATGACTAGTGTGGAGGTGCAGACAAGTACAGAGCTGTAGACAAGTATAGAACGTCATGAGTTTCTCAAGCTATATCTATCCTAATAAACAAAAGAGGGTGAAAGTAAAATGTTTCACTGTGCTCTCATCATCCCTGCGGCACTCTCAGCATTCATATTACTTGTTAACTCACTCCATACACCAGTTCAACAACTACATTTCCCTTAAAAAATGTGTAGGCTTCATTCAGTGGATACTTTGCTTCACCTCCAAAGACAGTTGTGATAAGGCAGTGCTACTTCTAACTTTCTCAAATGTATATTTTTCTATCTCCTATATGCTCTTATGCCACAGCCAGATGCAAGCAGCACATACTTTCAGATTCATGATAAAAAAAATTAAATTAAAACACCCTTGGTGGGTTGCCACACTATGACACCATTAGGTCTAACAATGAAGTGAGGGTACTGTACAAAACAATATCATATTACGCAGCTACAGCGGCCCTGGACAGAATCTAGCAGAGATCCAGAGCTGGGTGCTGTGCCATAGAGATGAAATCATTCTTCTCAAGAAGGAGATGAAATCCTTCTGAATGAATTTCAGTGGATATTGCTACTCAATCTTTTGGCTGATGATTGGTTCCTTGCACTTGAAGCAGTGTGCCTATGAAGTTGCTCTCTTTTACCATATTCTCTCTTCTTGAGGGTAGAAGGTAAGCACAGAAGAAAGAAGAAAATATGTTTTTGTGATTTTCATTCTATTGTTAAAAGATCATATCTATTCCTTCTTTGCCACCTACTAGTAAGCTATTCAGCAAACCTCTGATTTCATTCAGCAATTGCAGCACTAATTACAGTTCTTGATCTCCTCTTATTTATGTAGAAACTTGGAGGTAGTCCAGAAGTTTCTCAAGGACAATGAGGAGGTCTTCCAGCTGGGAAGTTGAAAGGAGGCAGAAGCTGAAGCCAAACTCTCATCCAGCTTTTCCTTTCCCTGTTATTGGAGAATAATGTCCTAATGTGGCTGCATGGAGCTGGTGGGGTTTTTTTGGTGTTTTTTGGTTTTTTTTTTTATTTTTTTTTATTGTTTGTTTGTTGGGAGTGGTTATTTATTTGTTTGTTTGTTTGTTTGTTTTTTATATATGTGTGTGTGTATGCCTGTGTGAGTGTGTGTTTTGGTGAATCTAGATTGTAAATGTATTACAATTTTTAAATACCTAAAGATTTTATAAAATAATTTGTTCCATGATTCTATAATTTGAGAAGAAATTATTTATTTCAAAGTTAACATTTTGGGGTTTATGTCTATTTTTGACAAAAATATGAGAGGACACCAGCTCTTCCCTCTCTCTCTCTCTTTCCTCCCCCACAAAAACCCAATTTTTCTGAATATTTGATTGAGTATATGAAGCCAAGAATACGGGTTTTGAAAAACATAGAAAAGACGGTAATTTAGACTGGATAATTACAGGACAATTATGCTAAAGATATTTAGTTTTATGCAGAAATGAAACATGGTGGCAAATAGACATACTTTCCAGACTAAAGACAGAATTACTGACTAAATTGCTACCTTTGCTAGCCTGCAAAGGCTCACTTGCTTTTCAGCTTGTATTTTTTTAGAATAAAAGTATGATGGTACATATGATCCTACGCCATTGGCATGTCATGGCACAGGAACTTACTCGTCATGGAGCAAGACCAGCTGTGTATGTAGCCTTATTTGCTTGTTTTCCATGAGACCCAGAGCACTCTTTTTCCCCCTTTTTTTTTTCCTCTACAAAGTCCAGTGTAAACCTCTAAGGCTTATGATTGAGGAGTTCTTTTATACAGCCCAACAGTCAGCAAGCAGATATTTGGTCCTTTGTCTCTGTTGCTCCCTAGACTTTAGGAGTTGAGTATACAGCTATTCTTTGAGGTTTGGTTTTGATTTTTTGGGAGGGGTGTTGTAGTGCATTAATTGGGTTTATATTGTATTTCATTTTTATATTGGGTTTTGTAATGGTTTCTTCTGTACCACCCTGTTCCCTTGGAAAATGTATCACAAGGTTTGTCCCTGCTCCTTCTCCCTGCCCATCCCCTACACTGGAATGTAATCCAACTCTGTTCCACTCCCACCTTATCCCTGATTGGGTAGTGGCTTGTCCCTGCCTCTAGCCCTGTCCCCCCCTGGGAAAAAGCCCTGGGACCGTGTGGAAATCTCTTTAGCTCTTGGGACCGGGACAGGGAAGGGGATTGGACTGAGCTCCGGACTCTGCGGGGGCAGGGCCCCAGAATAAAGCCATGATTCTCCCCGGACCAAGGGCAGACTCTTTCCTTTTCCCATCGATGGACGCCTGCTCTCTCTAAAGACAAAGGTTTGCAGCCTCTCTGAGATCTTTAAGGCCCTGAAGGGAAAATTCCTTCTGGCGTGGTTTCTCTCTCTCAAGCTAGCCAAGGCAAAAACAGAGCTGGGGCTCCGGGAGAGAGAGACACTTTTGAGGGGCATTTGTTTCTTTGGTTGGTTAGCTGAGTTGTTTTTTTAAATTCCCCCACCGTATATTTGTTTGGTTCCTTTTCTGCAGTAGTCAACCAGAATATCTTTGGCTAACAAATCAGATGTCTTTCCATTTGAAGAGTCTACATACCCCTTACATATCACAAATGCTTACAGAAATTATCACTAAAAATAATCAAACTGTAATTACTCTTCCGTTACTTTACAAATTTTCAAAGGTGTCTATACGGAAGCTTCTCAGTCCATTTAGTTTGTTAAAGAATAATAACTATGTCCTAAAAAAAATCACGGAATCAGAGAATCACAGAATGGATAAGGTTGGAAGAGGCCACTGGGTGTAATCTGGTCCCACCTCCCTGCTCAGGCAGCATCATTCTAGACAACATGGCATAGGATTGTGTCCAGATGGTCCTCGAATATCTCCAGTGGGGGAGACTCCAGAACCTCTCTGGACAATCCATGCTAATGCACAGTCACCCACACACTGATAAAGTTCCTTCTCATAAAAATGTATTTTATTAATTTTAAAAAGGCAGCTTAACATGAGATTTTGATTAGCAATTCTGTTTCAATGTGGTGTTGATCCTCTAAGTAATCTAGGCTAGGATTAAGCCAGAATGGGTAGATCTCCTCTATTTCTCCGATGCCTGAAAAAACACTGGTATTGTTTTATTTTGAAGACTGATGAAGCAATGCTTCCAAGTAAGCTATAGTCACAATTAAGACTGATTTAGGTGCTCTTTTAAAAGCAAGAGCAGTTTCAGCATACCCCTGTTTTAGCTTTTTGCTAGTATTAGTATTGTTTATTACAGTGGAAAGATACTTGGTTTAACTTTTAAGAATCATAAGCTTACTTTTGTAATACTACTAGTTCTTTATTGGGGTTCTTTGCTGTCAGGGTCAAATCTTGGCTAGCTCCAGACCCTGCTTGTTACCCTGATAATGGACAGAAGGCAAAAGAAAGAGGCGCTCTTTTTCTTCCTTGGGACTACGGTCTCACAGGTTTATTGTAGAACTCAAACTCCAGGAAGGACAAAAAGAGGGAGAAATTCTCATTGCGGGGATTTTTAAGCCCAGGGAGAAGGGAAAGGGGCAGGAAGAGGAGCCACAACCAATGGGAAACAACCGGGGCGGGGGGGGGGGGACCGACCAGAGGATACCAACACCAGAACTTAGAGGGGGTATAGAACATACCATGTGCAAAATATAACAAAACTATTTTTGTGTGCAAATATGATAAACCACCCAGTGGAATATAATAACAAAAATTAACTATTTAGTGCACTACAACAGTTCTTTACATGTTTTTGTTGATTAAAGGACAAAGCTTATTTGTTTTTTATATTTATTATAACACGTACAAAAGCACAGAATTTCCCTCCAAACTATCCTAAATTCTACACACTTTTGACATATATTAAAAAAAAAGATGAAACACAAAAATAGCTGGGGAAGATTGAACATAAAGACATTTTAGATTATTTCTTCTGCACAAAATAATTCCATTCATAAATTCAAATATCTTAATTTCTCTAGTATCTCTGCAAAATAGCTATCTCTATTATTTTAAAATAGCATCATTCTATGAATCTACATTATTTTCTCTGGTTTTTGTAGAACCACACAATTTCAGAAAATATGACACAGCCTAAAAAAGTTGTGTGGAACTGTTACATTTTATGCATGATTTTCTACTGAAAGTGAAGATCAGTGAAAAGTGCTGAGGACCATTCTGGGCATAAATATGAATCAGTATAAAAATCAATGTATATTTGCTGAAGTGAAACAAGCAATTTTATTGGTTTACTGTTTACACTACTCCTATGTAGAAATTTTATTTAGGTTATTAATGCTTTCTTTTTTTTTTTTTTTTTTTTTTTAGCTTTAGCTTTAGCTTTAAAAAAAAACCCAGTGCTTAAAGGCTATTGTTATTTATATCCCTTCATTAAAAAGAAAATAAGTAGAAATATTTTTAATTGAAATGCTAATAGGAAGAAAAAAAACCCTTTCATTTTCCATGAAGGAAAAGTAATTTCTGCTTATATGAAGTGTCTGTATGAAACATTACATTTCACTTCAATAAGTGCTTTTTAAAATTTTACTTTATATTTAATAAGTCCTTATTTGACTCTCAGTAATCAATATGGCTTTCAGAGATAGTGTCAACTGTCTTGAGTGCCTGTTACTTCTTTGCATCTTTTCAGGAGAAGCTTGCATGTATTGTGCGTAACGTAATATTGATTGGAATTAACAACACTAAGAACAGTGAAAAATTACTTTCTTACACACTGAAAAATTGACAGACAGTAGAAAAAATGGTTGAAGATATATGGGCAATACAATTTATGACTTGATTCAGAGTTGAAGTAATTTTGGAGTCTTGCTATAGACTTCAAATGGTTTCCAAAGAAGCCTTTATTAAAAGCTTAAGAATTCATTTTTAATCCAAACTCACATCTGTTTTCAAATATTAAGCAAGAAATTCAAGCTGTACATGCTTTAATGACATGCAGATAGGATATATCTGAATTTTAAGGTAATTAATTTCTGAATATTCTTTTCATTCATGACAACATGCTAAATCTTCTTTATCAGATTTATCTACCCAAATTCCTAGCATGAATAAATTATCCTCATGAAGTTGACAGTATGGCAAAGAGCTGAGAAAGCTCACACTCTCCTAGAATAGCATCTGGATGCCAGACCAAAAACCTTAAATATTAGTATTTTATATATGTGTTTAGGTTACTCAATAGACTCTTACGTTTCACTTGTCCAAAGTAGTAATTTTGACAAACAAAATAAAATTTAAAAACCTCATAAAACCAGAAACAGAAGATTCTTACTTTCCATTTTAAGTTCTGAGAAGACAGTATATTTACCTAACTGTTAAGATCCAGTTATTAAAATTATTAGAAAGATGTCTCTGCCTGACTTAAGGAGCAAATGAGACCAAAAGCTGAAGTCAATAATATTGATTTTATTTAACAGTAAATTTGAGGGAGAGTGAGAATTAGAAATAAATAGAAAAAGAAGTGGTGGGGTGGTGAGAAAGAGAGTGACAGAGACAGTTTAAATAGAAAATATCACCACTCCATGGATGTCAATAGCAGCCTGTTGATCCTCAGGGTTCCTCAAAACACAGAGTTCAATGGATTACATTTAGGCCAGGTTGGATACCTCCCTTGGAGGGGTCAAGTTTGGCACAGTCTCTTGCAGCAGACTCTGGATCTGTTGCATCACTTTGTATCATGTGCAGTGCTCTGCTGCAAGGCCTCAGTAATGAATCTGGGCAGCACTTCAGGGGTCTCTGATGGATGATGACCTCCCCTCAGCTGCCGCTCACATTAATGTCCTGTGGATGTGGTCTTCCCAGGGTGAAGGGTTTGCAATTGGTCCAGTTTGTGTAAGGAAGGATGGTTGTTTACTCCTTTTGACCAGAGGTATGCTGCACCCCCAAAACCTCTCCTTCTCCCCTCTTTGTTGTGGGGGGAGTGTTGCAATCTTGGCCTCAGTACATAAGCCTTTGAATTATAGCCTCCCCCACCCCAAGCCTCTCCAGTGCTGATTTTCAGGACAGCTGCTGAGTTTGGCTTTCTTTTTTTGATACATTCTTCTCCCTCAGCCTTGTTTAATGTTCAGCCATTAATGATAACTTTTCAGTCTCTGGCTTTAAAACACAATGACTCAACATAAAGGAAACATGAAAGCTTCTCAGCTGCCATTCATGCAGACAGCTTTCTATACAGAAGATATATCCTGAAACATGTCCTAGGGTATTTGAAGAGAAAGACATTAATTCTGTCCAGTCAGCAAAAGTCTGAAATTTAGAAAACTAGGATTGGTCCTGATATGTTTAAATGTGTCAGGGAAATGGAGAAAAAGCTGGTGAGGTTTGAGATGTGAAGTAAAGCAGTCAAAGTCATAACTGTTGAGAGGGACCAGCACACCAGACCATAACAGTTGTTCTTTGACAGATTTGACATGGAGAGGAAGAAAATTTGCTGCAAATGTGTAGGAAATTTGGACAGCTCTTCTTAAAAAAATGCTTTTCTCTTAAGGAAGTAAGATGCCTTTTTAAGTAAAAAAGCTTGGGAAAACAAAACAAAGAAAAAAAAAAAAAAAAAACAAACACCCAACAACAACAGCAAATCCAAGACAGTCTGAGGAATGGGTAAATCCTGAGGTTAGCAATGTCCTTCTCAATACAACTCCAAGGGAAGGTCAATGAGCTGGGCATCAACCCATTGGAAAGGTACCAGTTCTGAGAAAAAGGAAGAGTTTAATCTTCCTGAAGGTCTTGGTTCAGGATGTTTAGCATAACTGTTGCCTGAAGTGGGGAAAAAAAAAAAATTCTGAGTCATATAGAAGAAACAACAAACTGTTGGTTTTATTTCCTTCAGTCTGGCTTTATTGTACATTGGACTCATAGAAATTCATAATGTTCATCTGGTCATGCTTTCTGAAGACCTAAAAATAATTTTTGTTCTAGAGGTGTGTAGTGTAGAAAGCCATATAGAGGATTTTTTTTTTTTTTTTTTTAATCTGTACTTTTAAATAATAATTTCATCCATGGCCAAGGTTAGGGTAAAGCTTGGGATAGAGTTATCAATAAAAGGATTTAAAAAGTCAGTCTAAAGGAGTAGACATTTAACAAATTTTCCCAATTCAAGTAATGTTCAACAGTTATAGTTCAACAAGGAACTGAAAGCCACAAGTGTTAACAATTATATCATTGTGATGCTGCAAGCAGAACTCACCTGTATTTCATCACTTCATCAATGAAGATAGCAGTGTAAAACATTTCCATGAAGTCTGAATAAACAACACTTTACAACTCTCCCCTCACCTACCCAGGCAGTCATCTCATCATAAAAAGTTGGTCACACATGATTTCCCTTTCCTGAATCCATGCTGACTGCTCCAAATCACCTTCTTGTCTTTCATATTTCTGAGTATAGTTTACAGGATTACTTGTGCCATCACTATCTCATAACTGAGCTGAAGCTATTGGTCCTACAGTTCCTTAGTTGCTCCTCTTTGTGTTTCTTGAAGAGGAACATGCTATTTCCCATCTTCCAGTTTTCAGGAATCAATCCTGACCTCCACATTCTTTCAAATATAATCAGGTGTGACCCCACAAAGAGATTTGTCAGTTTCTTCTGCGCTGGTTGGTGGATGTTCTAAAGATCTGTGGTCTTCCCTGCAGTTTGGGTAAATGTTCCGTGACTTGATCTTCCTCCACCTTTAAGTCTTCCTTAGTTTACTTCAAAGAAAAATAAGTCTTTCTGGCTCCAAATTTGTCCTTGAGACTCACGGTCGTAGGACTGTGGGAGGTCTGTCAAAAAGAGTGACTTGAAGAAGACAGTGAGCAGTTCAGGTTTTTTTAGTGTCTTTGTCACAAAGTTGTCTGTCCGGTGGCATTTTTCTTTGTTTTTCTTTTGCTGCAGTTGTACCTCTAGAAAATTCTTCTTGCTCTTCAAATCCTTCAACAGTCAAAATTCCAGCTAGGCTTTACAAACCACATCTCTTCACCCTTGAACACTTCACAAAGATGAAAATATATGTACATATACATTATATAGATAGAGCGTCTCAAACTCTTCCAAACTTTTCAAGTGGTAAATTAAAAAATGCAAATAATTATTGGAATGAGTCTTCCTCCTAACAAATTGCCACTCTCTTACTGTGTGTATGTGTGTGTGTATGTATATATATATGTGTGTGTATATATATATATATATATAAATATATATATATATAAAAAAATACATGTATATTGTAGTCATGTTTCCATGTGTCCAAGACTCATTCTGTAGATATTTTTTGTCTGTTAGACACTGATGATCGCTGAGTATATTAAGTATATTCATGAAAGGTATTTACTCAGAAATCTAGGTTAGGGTTCAATCTGGTGATGATTCTATATATTGGAGGGATCACTTCTATTTAAACTTGACTCTTACTGCAGTTACAACTACTTGGCAAATGATTTTTTTTTTTTAGAATATTACACACAGCACATCACCTTAAATTGTCTGATAAACTGAGTTAATGTAAACCTTTACATATGTTCCATGCTTGAATTCAAGCTGTAAGACTGAAAGAGTTTATTAAAATGAAATGGAAAACGCCACCAATATTGCATGAAATTGTGGATGTGATTCTTATACCTTGAGGGAATTTCTTTGGGAAAGAAGCAGGCTTGGTCAGATCTATGTCCCTTTGTGCCTTTGCAAAACAATCCTAAGGATTTTCTGATGGATTAAAGGGATTTCTAGATGACTGTGAGGTAATCCTATAAGACTAAATCACATGTAACATTGTCCTACAGGATTTGTGAAGGACTAAAATATTTTAAAACCTGTAATGATTCCTTCAGAAACACAAGTCTGGCTGAGCAGCTATTATGATGAGTACAAGTTATAGAACATGCAGGAAAATACATAGGCAGTAATGTGTTAATGTTAATAACACCGTGTTTTATTACTCACTCAAGTGTAATTCATTCTGTATTAAAGGCCAGTGTTAAGTATTTGACCTGTCAGAAACTTTTCTGTTTTTTGCTGTTACAATTAAAGTAAGGCAATTTTTATAGGAAGTACATGGAGCATAAGTTTATTTTCTAACTTCCAGTTAATACACGGCTTTCCATCTTCTATTGAAATTTAAATTTATCAAGAATTGCAGAATTTAATTAATTAAATATAATGAAATACATGTTTAGGTTTAGTTAGACATATATAGGTTCAGTGTTAGGTAGTGATCAAGAAATACTAAATTTTAAGGAAACTATGAATTATTTCAACATTAATTTAGATTGAGGTACCACCAATAACCCAAATTATTTTATAGATACATAACAAAAGCTCTACAATACAGTACAAAACAACTATAGTTATGGCTCTTATTTCTTACAGACATAACAAGGGTGTTGGTTTGAAATAATAAATAACACCACTTGTTTAATTTGTTGGCAAATATCTACAATCCTCTGCAATAGGGAATTCCATTTAGGATGACATTTTCTCCTATGCTGAGAAACTTGGTTCTTCATTGCCAAAAAAGACAATTAAAAACTTTCTATGTTGTTGTTATGTGTTTCTTTTTCTTTTTTATATTTTTTTTTGTCTATATATCGTTTCTTCAGCTTTGACTATGCTGCAGCTTTGCGTTAAATCAGCTGGTTCTTCTGCAAAAATAAATTTGATTTGTGACCTGAAACTCTTTCAATGGGAACCCTTAACACTTTGTTTTGTTAAAATACTAGGGAACTTGTGTAGGCATAATTTTGTGAGTGGGTTGGCATTGGAAGGGTATCTGTTCTCTTGGTGTCTATAATGATTATGTTTGTCAGCAGTCTTTCAGGTCGCAAGGGCAGGTTGTATATATGACAGTGGGTCATGGGTTAGTATAGTTTGGTTTTTTAGTTATAGAAGAATGTAGAATAATTTTCCAGGTCAGGACCTGGGAATTGCCTTAGAAAAGTCAGGGACCTATCAGAGGGTTAGTTGGAATATTTGCATCTGTTCCGACCACTGAAAATTGTTTGCTACGACTTTGGGAAGTACCATATAAAACCCCTTGATTTCCTGTAGGTGGGTCTTTTCCTTCTTTTCTTTGGCCAGAGAGAGACAGGTAACATCGAGCTGAGCCTGCTGCTCCCCCGTTTTGGGGAGGAGCTGGCCCTGAAGCCTGGCCAGATTCTATCAGCTCCTGGGTCTGGAGGGGAAGGAGAGGTTGCTGCTTTACAGCAAATGCTTTCTCTAAACTTCCCTGGAGCAGGGAGAGATATCTGCCGGGCCCCTGATAAGAGCTATGGGCACCATTTAGGCTGAGGCCGCCCCATTTTACACCAAGGGGTGGGCTGAGAAGGCATTTATGATCCTGCCTGGTTTTTTGTGATTCTGGACTGCCCGGGTGCTCTGATCTCTGATATTTCTGTGTGAGTTCTTCCTCCCTCACCAGCACGGCCTTGAACGTCTAACACCATTAGCTACAGAGGGAGAGACAAAGACTCTGAGCAGATTTAACTCTTTCTTAGTAACATGAAGCTTCCAGAGCTTGGCCCTTCTCTGAGAGAGGAAGAAAGGACAGAGTGAACATAAAGAAAAACAGCATTAAGTCAGAAGAGCAAGAGTGAAAAGACTATTGGGACAGAGGGTTGAAGGGTTGGTTGTTCCATTCTTACTTGAGCCATGGAAATTAACTCTATTTTTAGATCATTCCTTTAAATCATGGGAAAGATATGCATTTGGGGAGATGATTGTTTTAATTTGTGTGTAGATTTGAGCAAAGATGTTTGTGATGGACTAAGTAATATTAATCTTATAAGATGCTTGAACAGAGAAAAGATGAGAAACCCTCTGTGCCACTGGAGAAGTGAGAAGATATCTCTGTACCTTGAGATGAAGAACCCTTTGCTTTGGAGTTATTAATCTTTTAAAGGTGACACCCCAATATGCAAAAGTCTAAGACCCATGACCCTTAAGCAGCTTGGGAAACTGCTCCTGGGAGGGTCACAGAGGCAGGTTTCTCTGGGCAGTTGTTTTTGTGACAGTTTAAAACCCATAAGAGAACTGTTCTAAGTTGTCAGTTGGATCCATGACTCTAAGAGAGACTCTTCTCTTAAAGAATTGATGAAAGACTATTGTCAAATAGTGAAACTGACTGAAAATTACAAGTTTTGTCTCTTTATGTTGTTTTGTAGGAAAGGTAACAGTTTGTAAGAGGAGGGAAGAGTGTTTTTGGAGTTTCATTCTGTTTTGTTTTACTTTTTTCCCACAAGTTTCTTTTTCTATTCTTTTAGTGTGCGTTAATAAAACTATATGTTAATTTTTAAAGCTGAGCCTGCTTTGTTTTTCTCCTAGTCTCTCTCTCACAGGAAGAGTAAGTACTAAGACCAGAATTTAGTGAAGGTGAAACCACTACACGGTGTTATTACCTTTAAGACTCCACATTATTTATCAACTTCTTCCTCTGTGATAATTTTTTCTACTTTTGTTAAAATTTCTTGGACTACTATATACAGCAGGATCTGTTGTCCAGGTTCTCATAGTTATCTTAACCTAGGATTAAATGAGGAGGCTTAACAAAATTGTACTTTTGCATGTGCACTTTAGTATTTGTGCAGTTCATGTTCTCCTTGTAATACAGATGCATCTATGCCTGCTCCCACAACTACTCAAGAGTGATTTAGCTTCTGGTTGTAGTTACTAATTTTTACCCTCACTTACAGATATTTCTGTTTGCAGTTGATTGTCCAGTTTCTTCGTTATCCATTACAGTCTTTTTCAGGATTTTATTTTTGTATAACTTCTTAGACCACAGTTTATTATTCAGTTTTCTCTTGCCTTACATATTTTTTCATAGAATTTGTCTGATGTTCTCTGCTTTTTCTTACAAGGAGTTGAAATCTCACTTTGTTTTACTGGTCACACAAATTTTTAATTTCTCAACTATTCCAAGGACTTGTACTTTTCTTTGTGTTATTACTAACTTCTATATAAGATTAATTGTTCCAATGTTCATGTATCAGCTGTTGCTGGGTTTTTCACATTTATTTATGAGATAATGTTTGGATTTTTTTTTTTTTTTTTTTTTTTCTTTTTTGCTTGCTTGGTTTTTTTCTTTGAGGCTTTGGGTGTTTTTTTTTTTCCTTGTCAAGGGTGAGATATAAAGAAGTAGTAGTTTTCTGGGTATAAGTGGATGAAATATGCAGTAAATTTGCAACAATAACAAGTTTTCAAGCCTCATTGACCATGATTCTCCTACTTATACTTTGTATAAAAATTTATATGTAAGCAAGATGAAAAATGAACGAAGGCAAACTCTTCACTAAATTAGAAAATGTGTTTGTTATACATTAATATCTGAAACTTCAATGAACTTAGAAGAATTATGCTCTACAAAGTTTTAGAAGGTGTGGTAGATTGTTTGACCTCCTACTATGAAACATATGAGTTTCCTCTAATGTCTTTTGCAATTAAACTAGAAAAATGACAGTATTTATCTTGTTTTCTTTGCAAACACAAAGTAGAAGGCTCAAAAAAGACCACAATTGGGCAGATCTTCACTTTAATAAAGAGAGAGGCTAAGACATCTTTTTAAAGGACTGGATATTAACTAGTATGAAAGTAATGTCGAAAGAATAGAAGAGGAAAATACTTAGGTATCTTCATTGCTGCATAAAGAATGATTGAAGCATTCTGAAGATTATCCACACCAAAAGACACAATTCCAGTTTTACAGATATTTCTTCTGTATTCCCAATACATCCAGAGGCAGTGAAAGCAAGAGAATCACACAATGCCATCAGATTGTTAACTTTAATAGATATGATTGTCAGCATTTTAGGCCCCTTACTTCTCCTGAAGCTAGTCTGAATTTTTTGAGAAATCACTGTCCTTTTGAAGACTGTCAAAGGCTGATGCTGTCTAGAAAAAGCAGTATTTTTTATAGCTGTCCTGGAAATTTAGCCACTATTGACATAAAACTGGTAATTGTTAGGAAAACTCTTTTCTCCCTGTGCTTTCAGGTTCTTTCAAGTTTTCTTGAGGGAATGGACTAAAAAAAAGCATAGTTTTTAACATGGCATATTTTTTAATTGTGAATATAAAATTTTGAACAAGTCTCACATTTTCTGATCTAATAAAGCTCTGCTTCAGTATAGAGAATTTATACAGGGCTCTTCCTTCTTGTCCTCTGCAGTTAGATAAATTTAACACATCTATACTGAGTTGTTTAAAAGTTAGACATCTAACTTTTCCATCCTAGTTGCCTTTTGTCAATCAACAGAAAGTCAGGCATAGTATGAGAACAATTCATCTCACCCCAAAACGGGCACCCAAAACAAATCAGTTGGAAGTTCTTGGCAGTTCTTCTGCCATGACTATAAACTCGGCTTACTAGTGCAGACATCCAACTTCCAAATACCTGCAGTTAGCTAAGATATATTCACTTGGAATACTATATTACCTGGAAAACTTGTAAGTTTTCACTGCTTGAAGACACAATTTATCTGCACAGAACATCTGGTTCTTTCTTTGATAAGTGAGTCTTAGTAACCTAAGGCACAATTGTAAATCTCTGCATGGTGTGAACATGTTCTAAAACACATAATTCATGAATAAACTTCGACCATCATATTCACAATATGAATCTCGAGGAATTTTAACATCAAAACAAAAACATGGAAAGAAGAAATTAATCTAGCAGAGAGGTTGTGCATTATTTGCTTGTCCACAGTGTATCTTGAAAACACATGCATTCTATGATGCTAAGAGTTCATATATTATATATTTATTTCCAGACTGTCTACAACGTCTCAGGGCCTACAGTGCTAATCCACTAAGTGGATTTTTGCTCATAACCCAATCAATGACTTGACATATTTTTGAAGGTTTTTTTCCCACTTTTTATCTTGAAGTTTTTACTCATTAGATTTTATGCCTGTCTTTTATAGCCTCCTGCTCCTCTGGCCTCCTGCTTCAGAGCCTCAGTAACTGCAGTGCTTCCTATTTCATTAGTCTGTCTTTTCCCCTGCATGATTAGATTGGATATATAAATACAGATATACTTCTGCCAAAGTCCTTCTAGACACATTCTGCCTTCCCTTCTGCCTATTTGTCCAAGACCAATTACTTACTATATAAGTCAGTTCTTCATTTATAGGTACAAGAGATATATGGAGATGCTCAAGGAAGTCCAGTAAAGAGCCATGATATTGATTCAGGGACTGAAGCGCTGATCATGTGAGGAAAGGCTGAGAGAGCTGCTACTGTTCAGGCTGGAGAAGAAAAGGCTCACATAATTCATGTGAGGACAAGAAAACTTTTTTTTTTTTAGTGTGACGATGGTCAAACACTGGAGCAAATAGCCAAAGTAGTTGCAATATGCCCTTGAGGATGAGTGGACATGGTCCAGGGTAACCGGCTCCAGTTGCCCTTGCTCTGAACTTAGGCACTGGACTAGATGATCTCCAGAGATGCCCTCCAACTTCAATTGTTCTGTGGTTCTCCAATGAGATTAGAAATATAATTAGAGGCATCTGTCCAGGTTCTACTTGTAAAATTCACTCTTTTACTGTTAGGCATGCAAAAACCTTGTCCAAGTTCTATGACTTCCCTATTACTTCCGACTGAAGTCCAGTAAGTCCAGAAGTCCGATAACGAGCTCTATACTAAAAAGGGAATGGATTGTCCTTTTTACATGCCTGTTCACTTTTGCATACAAATCTAGGCCTGCACGCAGGCAACTTGTTTTGAAGAACAGACTCCTGAAGTTCTGATATACAGATTGTCAATTAACAACAGTTTCACTGGAGTGAAGAACATTTAGTTTTATACACACTGCAGATGTTTTCCTCCTCCATGCACCATGTGCTCAACATTCCCATGTGTGGATTCTGTAAGTTATGTTTACTGATCTTCTGTCCTCACCATGGAAAAATATTAGAAGGTGATCAATTGTCAAAGTAAGCTCAGGACAAAAGAGTAGATCACTGAGGTCACACTGGCAGATTCTCTGAACAGTATTAGTCATGCAGGATGAAACACTCCTCTGAGAAAACATCTGCAGATTCAAGTACCTTTGCACCCAGAAATAGATTGCTCCATAGGATACATCTATCAATGACTTACATTCTTTTTCACAGCATGTTTTTTATACTTTATGAGCAGCTCCAAAAAAGGTAGAAAGAGACTCTCAGTTTGTTCTCCTACAGCAAAGGTTTCAGGCAAATACAAAGACAAAAATTCTCAGTTGGTGCTGTACAGAAGATGATAGAGAAACTTTCATCTATGATGCTGCCTTTTATGCTAAATAGAATTATCGCCTTGACAGAAATAATTGTCAGTATGTCTTAAAAGAGACTTCTGCTTCTTGTCTTTATCACAAATTAACAACTACTAGTAATTTTTTCCAGACTTCTTCAAGTGCAAGAAGTCCTGATTTTGCTACAGCTTCCTTCTCACATCTCTTATACATGTTAAAATTTTTACTTATGGTCATGTGTGGAACTTAAAATTGTGAAATTTGAGACTATTTTAGAAATATGAAGCAAGTCTGAAAAATTGCAGTGGGCCATTTCTTCTCCTCTGAGTAGAAACAGCCATTACTTAAGAAGCAGCAGTGCATTTTGAATGTGTGGGAACATAATTTCTAGCTGGAGAGTCCCAGGACCTCCTTCTTCCTCTACCCACTGTTTGCTACACAACAAACTCAGGGGAAACTGGTCTAGTTTGCTTATCAAATGAAGTTGAATCACAGGGAGAAGTTGCTGTAAGTGGTTGCATTTCTTATCGGATGAAATACGTTACTTTCAGACTGATGGGCTGTACCTAGAGGAATTACTGTTTCACAGATAGAATCCTTTAAAAAATAAAAATGATGAACTGCTATTGCTCAGTCACTAGTAATTGAGTGTCACTAGTTGCATTAATAATAGGAACATTTCCCATCAGTATTCACATTAAAAATTAACTATTAAAAAGCATGTTGTTAAGACTTTACATAGACTGACATACAGATTTAGAAAAAAACCTCAGTAATAACTCTACTGAATGTAACTCTAACCCAAATAAACAATATTGCCAATATTTGTGATAAGTATAGAGGGAGATATACTGTAAATAATAATGTTATCAGTTATGTTCTTTACAGCAATAATGTTGGATAATAAAATGAATAATGAATATTTTAAAAAAATATAAGAAGGCAAAATAAATATTTGTGTTCCTTCATACCAGCTTGTTGTTCTGTACTTGTGGAAGTGGGAATTGACCAGTTCTCAGAATTTTTTATAATAGATGTCTGTATAATTTCTCTATATAACAAGATACTGGAATAATCTGTTCGGGGGGTTTGTAATCTCCAAATAAACTTTTTTTTCTTTACATATTATATGTATTGTGAGAAAACCCAATGCAGTCTCTTTTTTAATACATGTAGATGTGCATATATATTTATAAATAACTCCAGCAGAAATTCGTAACAAGAAAGGATGATTATTTTGCGCATGTTAAAATTAAAAGTGGTCTCTGTTTAAAATCTCTGTAGTAAATAATTAAAGGTAGTAAATAGCTTCAATTATTAAAGCTTACAAGCTACAAAAAATATCCATGACTTGTATAAAAATAAATTTATTAGAAGAGGACAGCTTACAAAATAGGTGTACTTTTGGTGTTTTTCATAAGAAACTTGGTAATTTAGCACTTAAAATTATTTAATGAGTTTTTAAATTTTTTTTAGCTTACCTGAAATAAGTCTTTTCAATAATGCAGTTCTTTTAATGGGAATGCATTAAAAAAATCTTGAAAAATATTGAAAAATGTTTCAACACAATGTAAAATTCTACAGTTTTCTAGCTGACCATCTCCCCAAAAATTCAGGAATATCTGCAGGAAGTCAGGAAGAGAACAAGCAAACAAGAACCTCTTTCTATTTTCAGTTACCATTTTTCCTAATCTGATTTCCCCCTTTATAATATAGCACAGATGTGTTAAATATTACAGCCGTAACAAGAGAATAATACAGACTTTGTAATATTTCCAGCTTTATAAAGAGCATTTTTTGAAGATTCTCATTAATCTGAGTAACTTTTAATATTTGCAGAACTACTTGATCATTCTCCAAACCTGTCAATAAGCATTAAGTTTTAGATAAGTAGTCATTATTTATTAATATTTGGAAGCCTATTTCAAGCTTGGACCTCTGCTAGGGGCAGAGGACAGGGCTGGTGGCCGCTGTTATTATCAAGCACTGAAACCATTTGTCTGATATTTTAACTCAATATTAATTTGAAGGAATATTTCTACATGGGCCTATCTTTACTACTCCTTAGTGACTGCTAGTATCAGGATAACATCTGTAGAGTGAACTATTGTTATACTCATATTCAGTAATTATTCTGGCATAGTGATTTTGAGACTTTTTAAGAAAGCTTTATCTCATTAAATCAAAAAATCCACAAATTATCCATATGATTAGTACATTTTCTGTGCTGTTGCCTAAATCATTAATATCTGTGGAGATTAAAGTGAAGAAAATATTTATTTCAAGCTTTCCTTCACAGAAGAACTCAGCCAACACTGATATTACACATACCCTTTATCCTTTAAAATAGTAACTATCATGCTCTTTTTCAAGTGCTTTGTCATGAGCATTTTCAACTTTCTCATCCCAGAAATTTGATCATTACTGTTTCTTGCTTGCAACTAACTTGTTAGGTCTCCAATAGTTTGCTCTATGCAATGTCTTGGTCACTGTTGAGCAATTTAACTCAGAATGTCTTTGGCATCTGCTCTATGTCTGCAATTAGGGATTGTTTTAAAACTATAAATGTACCCAGAGACAAAGATTTTGGCATGTTTTGATTAATGTAAAATAAATAAATAATTTACTTTTAAAAGTGTAGGAACACGATTTTGATGTTTTTCTGTTAGGAGTAAAATGATTCATGCATAATATTCACGCTTTTGCAAGTCTGAAATGCACTCCTAATTCATTAAATTTCAAAGACTGTTTAGGCATTCTGTAGAGTTCAATCAAAAGCATATATACAAAGCTGTACAGTAGGTGTGATTCATTATCTTGATGTTTTCTAGTTCTTTTTTTAAAAAAAGCCTGCACTGCCATTCTTCATTAGTCTGAGTGTGGTTTTTTCTGCACAGAAATCAATACCCTCCTGAGGATTTTATAAAAATGCATATAGAGATCCACATCTGACCTCAGGTTCACATGAAAAACTGATACACACACGGATAACTTTGAAGACAAGGAGCAAGATCAGACTCAGAACTAGGGCCCTTAAACCAAATACCTGACCATCTTCATAAATAACTGCAAATGTGTCTAGGATTATGTAACCTAAAAAATGTGTATCCTATTTCATCTGTTGAAAGCTGGTTTTTGGGACATGTTTTATCCTTCTCTTGTAACTCCAGGGGGGAGAGGGGCAGATGCCTTCTGATAATGGCCCAGCCATTAAAAGCAGGTGGGGCAGTATTTTTTATTTCTTTCACCATCCCTCCATCCTCCAGGGGACATCTTCTGATAATGGGCCATTAGGGCCCACCAATGACATGACACATTCCATCATCCCATTGTGAGATGTTCCACCCAGTGGGGGAGGAGCCAACTGTTCCTAGCTAGATAAAAACTGGGAATGAAGGACACAAGGTATCTGGTTTTTCCACTGGATTCCTGGAGGAAGACCAGACTCATCTTGCCACCACTGGACTTTCTACAGGATCATCTCTCCTCCACAGAACCAAATCTGTTACTCCAGGAGGACTTATTTGGACTGCTTCCAACACCCTGAGCAACAGGGTGCCAGGTCATATCCCTGACTCTGTCAGGATTTTTCCAGGATTTTTGTTTGCTTCCGTGCCTGTTTTTTGTACTACTACATTTGTATTTTCTTTTTTTTAATTATTATTTTTAATATTCCTAGTAAAGAACTGTTACTCCTATTCCCATATCTTTGCCTGAAATCCCTTCATTGCAAAATTATAATAATATGGAGGGAAGGGGGTTTACATTCTCCATTCCAAAGGAGGCTCTTCCTTTCCTTGGCAGACAACTGTCTTTCAAAACCAAGACAAAATGAAAGATGGTGTACAAGAATATGACAAAACGGAGTAAACCGAAAGCATGGGGTTGAGTTCAAATGATGTAATGATTTAACCCTATCCAGCAACTAAATACCATACAGTTGCTTGCTCACTCCAATCTCAGTGGGATAGGGAAGAGATTCAGGAGAGTAGATGTGAGACACAATTAATGGATTGTGATATAGGCAGTTTAATAGGTAAGGAAAACCGACATGTGCAAGCAACACAAAACAAGGAATTCACTCACCACTTTGTATTGTTACGATTTGGAATGGCTCAAATAACAATACGTAAAACTCCGGTTCCTTCAGAGGGCATTATAGCAAAAGTTTATTGAAAGACACGCTCTTTTTTAGAGTGTTTTGGTACAATGAATATTATTGGTCATTTAGAACAACACCTCCTTGTAAACATCTTTACCTGTAAACAAGCTGGAAAAACATCAGGTGTCAGGAAGAGGATATCTACAAGGACGGTTTTGGGTTCCTCCTTATATTTTCCCAACCCAGAATAGGAAGGCTACTGCCTATTTTATGACCACTGTCAGTTCCCACAACTTTCTGTGCACAAGCAGGTGTTTAGCAATCTCAAAGAAAGAAGTACTCCATCACAGGTAGTGGTGACTTATGAAGTGAAATGACATTGCTCAAAATTTTCCTTTCTTCTTTATTCAGCTTTTATTGCTAAGTATAACACCATATCGTATGAGATACCTTTTTGGGGTCAGCAGTCCCAGCTGTGTCCCCCTCGCCACTCCTCGTGTACCTCCAGCCTCTGTGCTATTGAGGTGTTACGAGAAACAGAAAAAGCCTTACATCTGCATAAGCAGTGCTTTGCAGCATTTTTCTTACCCTAAATCTCAAACACAGCATCATACCAGCTACTATGAAAAAAATAACTTTATCCCAGTCAAAGCCAGGACAAATTCCCATCCTTAGACTATACTGTATACATTGTGCTCAAATACCACACTATCCAAAACTCTTTCAACACAGATATCATTCCCTTAGTCTATGTGTCAGCTGGGTAAAACATCCCTAAAATGCCTATAAAATTTCCCAAATACCTAAAAAACCCCCACTTATTTCATTTAGTCCATGACTTTCTACTCCATCTGTTACAGTAAATGCAGGATAGAAGAGGTGGTGTTTTGTGTGAAGTTACTGGGCACCAAAGACATCTCAGGCAGTGTCTCTGCTGTGTAATAATTTCTCTCCACCAGTTTTTGTGGATACAGCAATCCCTGGAATATGCAACTCAAGTCATGGTTTACGACAGTTTAAAGGTATATCCATCACAATCTCCACACAAGTCACTTTGGATTAGGTTTAGTATCATAGTGAATTCCTCTTGCCCCTGATCTTAACACTGACATCACCAAGACTGACATTTCACAATCTTTCAGAAAATTACATTATGTTATAGCTACTATTGAAACACATTTTAACAAAAAACCCCTCGCTGTTTAAAAAAAAGTGTCTTGTTTAAAATTACGGAGTAAGATCCCTAAAGGGTGCATAAAGGCATAAGATCATTCAATCATTTTATGACGAAATCTTAGAGAAAAACAACAGGGTAGCTGCAAGCAACTAAATAACTGAAAAAATGAATAAATAGAAGATAAATATTGCAATTCTAATTTACCAGTTCTAGGAAAACTTTAGCAGATGTAGTAGTATTCCTCCATGCTGTGTAACATGTTCTTAAATGTAAATATAATACTGTGATGATTCCTCACACTCAAAGATGTTTTTATAGATGGAAATCAATATTTATTCTTGTTGAACCTGTACCAAATTTTCAAATGCTTTATATGAAAAAATAAAAATCCTAAATGATAGCTTACTTATTTATAGTTAAAGACAAAAACTATTAATACCTGTGAAATGAAAATCATGGGTTTGGTCAGCCTTTGTGGGAAAATTTAACATAAAGATTACCATAGCCCTACAAAAATTAATGAGAATTTTCACAGAGGTGATACATTACGATACGATAAGATACGATATGATACGATACGATATGATATGACACGATACTATGATGATATTCCATAAACAGCAATTGTTTATATAGACTTATATAAGAAATGTAGTGCCACCATAAGGCAGTATTTCTTTATCAGCATGACTCGTGATCCACAGGACACTTTTATGTCCTGTTAAACAGAATGTGAATATGTCAAAGTGAAAACAGGAAAGACCTTAATTTAAGGAAATTTTAACACTACCAAAACAAGCCTTTCTAGTGAATACTGAAGTTACAGTTCAGAATACAACTAGAAGACTGTCAGCTAGTTCATATTGATCATGAACTTAAAGGTAAACTTTTAATTCAGACTGCTCTAGTAGGATCTTAAAGTTCTTAGCAGCAGAATCAGGAAACCCGTTGCACTAAAATTGCATTTACTTTTTTGCTTTTTTTAAGACAGTCTTGGTTTTGGAAATAATGACAAAAATCCA
Organism: Hirundo rustica; assembly: GCF_015227805.2. NCBI lineage: Eukaryota > Metazoa > Chordata > Aves > Passeriformes > Hirundinidae > Hirundo > Hirundo rustica. Next base: position 64,891,473 of record NC_053451.1, read on the forward strand.
TTGCTTCTTCATAACTGAAAGACATACTCCTATGGATGCACACTTATACAAAATCATATGTATATACACACATACACATATATCTATGCATTGGGATAATAAAAAGAGTTTGTCTTTAAAAAAAAGTGTTGAAATTCTAGAGAACTGATCATTTTTAGTTATATTGGAAGCAATTACTTCCTTCTTCTAATAAACACAGAGATAGAATTCCTGCTTTTGCAGCCTGTAGGGCCAAATCGTATAGTTTATGAGATGGCAGCCTTACTAAATCAATGGGATAGGTTAATAACAGTGTAGTTTGCTATGCTTATGTATAAAGAGGCAAGGTTACACCTATACTGCCCTAAAGTTCTTAACTGTATAAAACACTGTCAGTGTATTTTTAGCTTACATTTCTTGTCTGTTTGCAAGATATTCTACAAGTTAATGATAAGTATAAAGCCAGAGCATTCTGAAATGTGAATGCTTGAATCACACTGATAAACATTTAAAAGCCATTATGGCACAGCACTGAATATCAGGACAGGACCTATTTTCAAACAGAACAAACAGCTAAGGGAAAACCAACAATAGAAACTGTACTTATATAGCAGTAAATCCATCTGCTGTTCATTCCTCGCAGACTTAATAGCTTAATAAATATATAATTCAGTCATTTCTACCATGATAATCATTCACATGATCACCATGCACAGGGCTGATAAACGTTGCACAACACCCATGCTGACAGTTTCTGTTTACAAGAATGGTTTTCCTTACATTTCCAGTGATGGCAATTTTACCTTTTGCAATGAACTCTTCTCTTACACAATCAAACCACGGTATAAGAGATTTGTATGCTCCAAGATTAGCAATAATTATGCCAGGATTTCCTTCTAGAACTGAAAGGCTTGCTTGTAAAGAAGGAAGTACACAAACATCCTTTTTGAAGGAATCTCTAATGGAGGATGAAAAATGATATCTTACCAGGAGAAAATATATGGATGGAGAAAAGGGCCAATTTGAAAACACTGTGCTTCCCTGATCACTAATTGTTCACAGAGAAATACAGAAAACTCAACCAGGGGCATCAGCAGAAACAATTTTTCAGTAGCAGCAATTGGAAATTCACATTCTCGACCAGTGTTTGCAAGTGCTGTCAATAAGCTTTGATACCATAAACTGAAAGTTTTCATCATTCTACATTTCTGTCAAATCCTGCATTCCTTATGAATTCCATAGCTAACTCCACTTGACAAAGACCTAATTCACATTTTTCTTTTTTACCCTTAGGCATTTTTTCCCACGGTTGATGCAAAAAAAGGACCTATATAAACTGCCACATTTGTTACTGTAGATTCCTCACATCCCTGAGCACAGGGATGAACACTGGCAAATCCACAGTGAAAGAAAGAGTTCAGAAAATAAATACAACTCTTTTGTCTCTGTAAAGATGAAAAAAAAACCTCACAGAATTAGCTAATTTTTGAAAGTTTCATTGACTTTGCTTTCTATTAATAATTACTTCAAAAATAATTTCTTTCTTCCTATGTGAACAAAGCATAGGATGAGACTGACTTAATTACACTGCAAATTCCTTACACTTCAGATGAGCCATTCATGTATTTAATGTGAAGGCAATGTTTCCGCAGCCTTCATGGAAGAGAGCTGAATTAAAGGTCACTCTGTGTGCTTAGACTCCATAGCTGTAATGATTTTACAAAATGCAACCAACAAAAGGACCCTCCATTTACCTTTTCCTTCTGCTGCCAGTTGTGAACTTTGTTCACAAGCTATAAGATGCTTCAACTCATTACAGGTGCAAAACTATATTAAAAAAATCCTCAGTTAATTTTTCTAACACTTTTCAAGATCCAAACCACTTTAAAATGTTTATCCTAAATTTAAAAAAGAAAAAAAACGTTTCCCTTTCTTCTTTTCATTTAAAGCACTATGAAATTTTTCACTATGACAATAGTGAGACAATGGAACAGGTTGCCCAGAAAAATTGTGCATATCTCATCCCTGGAAGGATGGATAGGGCTTTGAGCAACCTGTCCTACTGGAAGTTGTCCCTTCCCATGGCAGATGGTTTGGAAACAGATGATCTTTATGGTTCCTTCCAACCCAAATGATTCAACAATTCCATGATTCTGTGAAATAAAACTTTGAAAAGAGGATGCAGACATGAAATTATATTTTCACTCAAAATATGTTGAATGGTTCTAAAAGGTTGAAGTGAATATGAACAATTTTCACATTTCTACTAGAATCTAATAAAGTTTGAATTCCCATTAAGGCAAAGGTGTTATGTTTCTCCTAGGTTTTTGGGATACAATTTCTAAACATTTCTTTTTTCCTCCTGAACATTAATGCCAGAGTAATTACTGCATTAATTGAACTCTAATCATTAACAGAATGCAAAAGCATAAAGGAATAAAACAGTACTACTAAAATTTGTTATAACATGATGTTTCTGACAAAGCTCCTCAATTGTATTCCAATATCTGTCCCATACAATGTCATTACCCCCTCAACATGACCCAATCCTTTAAAGCAGAAGCTGGGAATTTCAGAGGAATTGACAAAAATAACTGATGTTATTAGTAGAGCTATTTTTCTTCCTAATAGCTGGTACAGTGAGTTTTGGATTTTGTAAGAAAAGTATGTTGATAGCACAACTGATGTTTTAGTTGTTGCTAAGAAGCATTTATATTAAGTCACGAACTTCTTAGCTTGTCATGCCCTGCCAGTGAGAAGGCTGGAGTGGCAGAAGGAGTTGGGAAGGGACCCAGTCAGGAGAGCTGACCCCAAGTGGCCAAAGGGATATTCCATATGGTATGGCATCATGTTCAACACATAAAGCTGGGGGGAATGCTGATAAGTCAGAAGATAGATTGCAACACATTCTTAAAATTTTCAGACAATGTTTAATTTCTTGTAAATTACTGAGAAGGTCACATTTTAAGTAAAGTTTTATAAAATTAAATAATTATTTTCCTTTGTGTTACACACACAGAGGACTAAAATTTCCATCAGAATTTTCTCCTCCTTTGTGATATTCAGAGTGTACTGAAATGTAAAATGTGAGAGAAATATGTTTACTTCTTCCAATGGTAAAATGATACTTGAAAAACTGTTTTAAATAGATAAATGTTTTTATGTCTGTACACGCATACATGTACTTGTACAGGCACAGGGCGGGCGGGGAGGGGGGAAGAAATCACCTTGGATGCCAAGTACCCTTCAAAACATAATTCTTTATAGGCACATAAGGACAGAGATGTTTTTAAATGACAATGTGAACTCAGAGGCCTAACCTGCATATATCTAGTGAATAAATCAATCTGTCTTATTCTATTAAATTAATATCTGTGCTGATTATCTCCTGCTAGGAATTATTTTTGCCTTTTGACCAACCAAGCTGTATTTAGAGAGGTCACAGCAGCAAATAATTCATTTTAATTGGTAAAAGAATTTTATCCAACAATTGGTCTCTTCTCTTGCCAGCTGAACTATCTGTTCAACAGACAAGATATACTTTCTTATATGTGTGTGTGTATTATTTAGTTTCAAATGTTTACAAAATAAACTTCTATCAACTAGTATTAAAACTTACATAACTTCCTCTCCAGCTGGTCTGTTTCTATTCCCTTCCAAATTTTCATTGCATCTATGTAAACAAAACACAAGCTGCTTGATAAATGGGAATTGTCATTGTAAACCCTTGAACGTCTTCTTAATAGAATATACAGATGAACAAATTATGTGATTTTATTTTAGATAATTTTGGTAAGGAACATAATCTATACATCTGGGAAAACTACCCCCAGTCATGCTGCTTAGGTGAGAAACCACATTAAAGGCAAATTGCAGTCAAGCTTTTAAGGGTCATAAAAAGGGGGTTTTTTGTTTTTTTTTTTTTTGTTTGTTTGTTTTTTTTGTTCCCCCCCCCCCCAGAAATTTGAAAAGACCCTCTGCATATTTTCCATAGCAGACAGGAGAACACAGTGCAGACCTCAGGACTAAGAATAGGTGGAAAAGGCTGTAACTAACATAAGACTTGAAGCCATGTTCTGCACAATGCTAAATCTATCCATGAAGGAATGTGGAAATGCTGAGGACAACTTCTGCAGAAACTTTCAGGTAGCAAAGAATTGGAGAATTCCTTGTTGCCCTCTAACTTCACACCATTGCTTTATTATCAAAGGAAGGAAAATTTTCATTTGTTTCCATATTTACTCTTCTGTATCACATTTTATCTGCATCTGAAAATTTGAACAGAGTTAGAAACAGACTTCAATAACAAAACTCAAGGCATTTGTATGAAAATGTAACAGCTCATTATCTGTGCCTTCATGAGGTATCTTGCTGCTGGCCCAGATGGAGCTGATGGCTAAATATAAACAACCTCAGAGAATTAATTAATAAAGTATAAAACAAGCTTTTTAAAAGGGCACATTGTGTACAGTAGATCTGTCTTTCTTTATAATTTAAAATGTTGTCTGAGTATATGTAAGGCGATGCAGTGTCATCTGACACAGATCTGACCACAACTTCTCAAGCTTCAGTTAATTATACATGCCATTTTTTTTAACAACAATTAAAAAGAAGAGCAGATAGTACTCAATAACATGATTTTTTTAATTTGACCTTCCTTCCCTCCATCAGGGAAAATTGTCTTTTCTCCAGTTTCATCTAGACGGACTATTTTCTTTCCAGTAATGTCTGCCTCTGGGTTCTGGCCTGTCCAGCACTGACTGATACAAGTAGAGAGGATAGAGCAGAACAAGATCTTACAGAGATGGGACTCATAATTACCTGTCACACAAATTCTCAGGAAAAATTACTGACTAGGCTCAACTGATGAAGACACTGAATCTTTTACTGTAACTAAAATATGACCATAAACATATGCTACTGAAAAAACAAGCTCTGTAACTTTTGGAAAAAACACTTGGGTATAGCTTGATTATTTATAGTTGTTTGATCATATTCTAGGACAAGAATTACAACAAAAATGACCAAAACTCACGAACTCCACTTTTTAATATAGAAAGAACCACTCACCTTGCATATAAAAAAAGATAATTAGATTTTTAAAAAGAAATTTTACTGTCCTTTTTTATTTTTGTTTTGCTGTCCTTCTTCACTCATTTACAAACTGTCATAGACTTAAAAATAATTCTATTCTATCTTTTCTGTAGCATAAGCTTTCATAAATTTATGAAGGGCATAGTTTTTATTCCACATGCAAAATGCCAAGAACTACTTTGTCACCTTGACCAGATCAGAACCTTGGATAATTTTAATAACACTGTTGTGATTTTTTGGAATACACAGACTTAGATTACATATATATGTAGAGAGAGATTTTCAGAACAAGATTTGAAACACAATTAAGACTTCTCAATAAATGCATTTTTAGTGCGGTGCCATAAAAAATCAATGCACTTTAAAACATCCTACCACTCTCTGGAAACAAGTAACCCAGCAGTGAAAATATTTTCAAACATACATCCAAAAATATAGGATTAAATTCCTATTTTCCAATATATATAGCAATTATTACATTCTATAAAAATATGCACTAGATGCTTATTTTTAAATTATAATCAGATATTTGTATTACCTAATATAACTTGGTACATATATATGGCTTAGAAAAGTAAATAGGATATATAATTTTATTTATTTAAATTCATTATATTTGATGTGATCAGCACACTATCTTAACCACACACAAAAGAAAACACATACTTTAATCCTGCTTGTATCTTATATCAGAGACACAGAGTAATAGTAGAGTGGCTCCTAGCAAGGGTTCTTGTATGTTTCTGACATGAGATGACATACCAGTATTAATCCCAGACAGAGGTGGATGTCATTCTCCAACAGGGTCAGAGATCAATCTCTATCTAAAAAATATTTTAAAAACCCACCCCTGAATTTTAATCTGTCATATCTGGTAAATAACAGATATATCAGAAATTTCATCCTGTATATGAATTCATACTGTTAAAATAATAACTCTATGGCAAATATTAACACACCTAGGTCTGTAAGCCCAGGTTTGAGAAAGCCTGGTTATATTTAATATTGCAAGTGTCAGAGGTAAACACTGGTGTAGTCAGAGTACCATCCTCATTTCTGATAGAGCCAGAGCTACAGCCTCCTCTCTGATAGAGCCAGTGTTCCATGGCAACTATTTAACACAGGCAAAGCTCTCTCCCCATCTTTGACCTTACCAGCACTTCATCAACATCTCTTACAAATCTGGCTTCTGTGCAATGTCTATAAAAGATAAAGCTCTGGCCTCCTCCCTAATGTTTGGTCCCATTGTCCTTCATAAAAAGGCTGTGTTCATACCAGTAATAAAGCCAGAATTTCATATTTTTTCTTTGATACTGCCAGCATTCTGTCCACATCAATTATATAGTTGTCCTAGGTTACAATGTAAGATGTGCCCAGAGTATGTATTCTATCACCAACTCCATGAGCGGTTTAAACTAGGTTGGGCAGTGTTTCCCTTGCCCCCTCCCTCCAGACTATCTTCTGTTAATGGCCCATCAATGCTTTCCTGCATGACTCATAGATAACTCCCTCCAGGAGCTATCTCTGTTTAATGGGCAATCAAGGACCCATTGCAAGACTCATAGAATGGTATCAGCCCATGGTGAGATGCTCTGCCCAGGGGGAGGAGCCAAACATTCCCACCTGGATATAATCTGGGATTTGGGACAGCACAGGCAGCCTTACCCACTGGATTCCCAGAGGACAAGAGCTACCAGACCTTTCTGTGGGATCACTGCTTCAACAAGACCACTTCATCTGGACTGTTACCACCACGGTGTCAGGTTGTATTCTGACTCTGTCAGTGATCTTTTGTACTATTGCATTTATTTTATTTTACCTTTTCCCCTCCTATTAAACTGGTTTTTCTGACTTGGAGTCTCTCACTGGTTTTGCTTTCAAGCCAGCACAATGATGAAAATTTTATTCTCAACTTTGGTATCGGCAAGCTTATATGACAACAGTTGGTATAAACAGGTGAATGTGCAGGAACATTCTTTGATCCTGAAACATCTAACTAATGTCTATCCTCATGTTCTGACTCAAATGGTGAATGCAGATAGAACCAGAGGGCTGTTCATTCCAATGACATACTTGCAATGCCAAGTCCATCTGTGAGGAGAAAGGCCTCATGGCAGAATCTCTCACCTTTGAGGGGTCCATTGTGTTTCTCCTATATCCAGCTTTCCACCACAACTGCTAATCACAAAAACAAATTTTTCAGATTTAATGTTCCACAGTAAAAAAAAAAAAAAAAAAAAAAAAAAAAAAAAAAAAAGTCCAGGTATTCGTAGTCTAGTACAAAAATTTTGTGCTCAAAAGTTATCATCAAGTTTGGTTCTTGATAAGTTACAGCTAAAATACTGTACTTTATTTAAAAATGTATTGTCTTCATACTTTTTGATACACAATATACAAATTGAAGATTTTTACATCATACATAAAGAACATTTTTAATATAATATTTTCAAGACCATTGAAAGTTTGAGAATTTGAAGTTCTTGTTTTTCTTTTACCCCACTGTGTAGGAAGACAAAGATGTACTTGGATTTCACTGTCAATTAGCTATTGAAATCAAATGCCAGAATTTTACCTTTTACTGAAAATGAAAATTGTGAATTTTGCAACATAGCATGACTTCTTTTGTTGAGGTTTTAATCAACAGAATAAACATCACAAGACTGTGATGAGGCACTTTTTCCTCATCTGTGACAGAGAAAGGCCCACAAAAAATTCCCAGGTGGAAAAAGAGTACAACAAATTTTATCTGCAAATAAAAAAAATGTGACTTCTGGAAAAGTTTATTTGGACATGGGATTCTGCTACACTCCACAGCTCTTAACTGGAGTTAATTTTGGTGTGCTTGATCCTCCATGGCTGAGTGCACTGGATCCAGTTAGTCAGCCAGATGAAGTTGCATGACAGAATGGATGAGCCGCTGAGTTGCTGAAAACAGGGAATATGTGTACTCAGCATTACCAGGAGCTTGACCCTAGTCTCTCATTATATCATTTAATTGCTTGATAGCCAGTGAAAGTTAATTGGATTTCATTAGTATGAAGATACAATTTTACCCCAATTCTATGAGTTACTTTCCTGATTTGGACAATTACTTAACATGAATACATGATCAGCAGATCCTTTAATGCTTTTTTATGAAATATTCTGAAGGTCCTGTTGGAAAGGGACTCTAGAGTCTTGTCTTTCAATTAGCAGATGCTGGAAACTGAGCACTGAAAATTCAAACACATCTTTTGAGCTCTTAATTTTTCATTGTTAATATGCAGACTTTAAGTGTTATGCATGTGGGAATAATGAATGACATCCAGATTAGCATATCATTCGTGCCTTTTTTTTTTTTTTTCCCCTATCCTGTATACTTTCTGCAAAGTACTTCCTGAAAAGAAAATATGTTACTTAATATTTAACCATAGCATCATGTTTTACTGCATCAATATAGTGGATAAGTAGAGAGACTAATTGCTTAAGTAGAATGAGTTAAAATGGAAGAAAGTGAACAAAACATATTCAGGAAAATAGGAAAGTACTATAAAGGAGCAGAATACAGAAAGGATGATGCAAATGCAGGACCAAATTATACAGGAAGAAAGGAAGGGTAGGAGCAGAGCCAGAAAAAATACAAATGATAACATGCCTAGAAAAGCTACCACTGACATAGAAGGTAAAAAGAATAGAACAGGCTTATGAGGGAAAACATTCCTGCCAGTTCTGTGCCAAGAGTCCTAGTTTAATTTTAGATACTCAGTAAATAGGTTTAAAGGTTTCTTGCAGAACTCTTTAGGTAGCAGGCTGTGTATTGAGACCCAGAAAAGAGCAAGCATTCCTAGGTTTAACTTATTAAGTCAAATATATGCAAAATGTTTGGTTCATGTTCCAGTGGTAGATGTCTATGCTGCAGCGGTAGAGCTAGCACTTTTTTCCAATGATCAGATTTCCATAAGCAATTTAGTTCTACCTGGTTTTTTCCCTGCTCAACATTTTGCATTCAAAATTTCCTGCTTAAAACACATAATGTGCTATGTTCTCAAGTCAAGAACAAAAGAGAATGAAGAACTACTAACAATCATTAGGAAGGAGGTATTCAGGTATCCTGAACTTCAGAGGTTTTACAATGGAAGAGTCTTTCTGTAAGCTAAATCTATAAGCTATGTCTAGCGGATGTCTAGTCAATACAGTTGATGAAATCTAGTTCTATAGAGTCTGGATATCACAGGGGGGTGGCTGCACTGAACATTTCTCCAGAATCCAGGGAGTATATTGACCAGTTCTTCAGTGACAAAAGTGGTTGCATTGGTATCCAGGTCACATACAGATACCTAAATATAGGCCAGCTAAATCCCATATCACATTGAAGATTGCACACTATTTTTGGCAGGATAACCCTTAATACACAGCACAGTCCTAAGGTCATTTATCAGTGAAACATGCTGAAGAAGGCTCCCTAGTACTGCAGAAACTATCTTAAAACTTGTAACAAAGAATTACTTTTCAACACAATGTGTAGTGCTAATGAGTAATTTAATTTTATCTGTGGTCCACAGCTTCAATGCATTAAGAATCTACTTCAGTTAATTTGGTATGGTAGGTTATTGTTTCCCCTCCAACTTAAATCTACACCCCTGTCATTCTGTGGCTTCTGAGCAACCAATAATATCTAAATTGATTTTTAAAAATTTTAGGATTAGAAAAATCCATGGCACTTATTATGAAGGCAGAGACTAAGGCAAAGTTTCTATGACACCTCCACTGGTTATTATCACAATTCTAAACCCTGTTTGTTGATGCCTAGCTCATGAGACACAAACATTTGACATTTATAATATCTCTTTTAAGAATAACACTTTTGGAAAAAAAAAATAAAAAGAAATGCCTTCAATAAAAATAAAATACTTGATAATTAAAAACTACCTAAAGTTGACATTTTTTGAATTTCTAAACTCTGCTCAGTTTGTTAAAAAAAAAAAAAAAAAACAAACAAACAAAAAAAAAAAAAAACACAAAAACAAAAAAAAAAACAAAAAAAAAAAAAAAAAAAAAAAACCCCCACCCGCGAAAAAAAAAGTTTTACACTTAAATATTCCTAAGGCAGTGAACAGTAGGGGTAAAAAGAGTCATGAGAGAAGTCTATTGTGTTTTTTGGTTTTTGGGTTTTTTTAATACTGGAATGTTTGCTGATGGAATATATAAAATGATATAACAAATGAAGGTTTGAGTATATGTGTTTCATTTTCTGTTGTTTTTCTTTTCTAGATCTGGGGGGTTTTTGGAAGTTGCTTTATGGCTTTTGGCATTTTTGGGGGGTTAGGTTCCTTTCTGGTGCATTTTTTGTTGTCATTGTAGTATTGCCACAGGCTCAATAAAATGCTACTATATGAAATTCTATTTCTAGATATTTCATCAAATTTCTATTTTGCACTTGGTTATTTTAAAATAATTTTCTAATTATAAATGAGGGCTTTGCTACAGTTCTTACCAGGAATACTTTTGTAACCATAAGTTTTGGGTGGCAGTTAAGTTTAATTTAATTTATAGAATGAAATAAGTTATTTAATAATATATGTGGAATTTTAAATATTTTTTTCCACTTCAGATTGAAAAATTTGCCATTTTCTTTGCATGAGGGCACTGAATGTGCCACAATTCAAGGTTTCCTTTTTCTTAATCTGATTTTGATACAGCTGTCTTCACCCTATGGTTTTCTTCAGACATATATTCAGAAGGCATTTTTTTGAGATATTTTTGGAATGTGGGAGACCTCTAGACAAACACTGAAGATATACATGAGGGAGCTTAGCATTTTCACCTGTGGTAGGCTCATTATGGCCAGGAGCTGAGCACTGTTTCTTGCTCACACTGTGGTATGGGTGCAGAATTGGAAGAGCAAAAGCCAAAAAGTGGTCAGCCAAAACAGTTTAATAGGTGGAGAAAAAAAAAAAAAAAAAAAAGGACGAAATAACAAGAAAGGCAAAATAAGGAATTTATGCACAACTTCCCATTAGTAAGTAGATGTTTAGCCAATTTAGATCTAAAAGCACATGCAACAGTTACTTGGAAAGACAGATAGTCATAACCAAGAATGTCTCTGCTTCTTCTTCCTAAGATTTTACTGCTTAGCCTGATACCCTTTGATATAGATTACCCCTTTGGCCAATTTGTCATCTGCCCCAGCTCCTCCCTGCAGCTGTGCACTCTCAGGCTTCTTGCTGCAAGGGCAGATTGGTAGGAAGAAAACCTCAATGCTGTCCAAGTACTACTTAACAAGAGCCAAAACACTGCTGTATTATCAGCCTACTTTTAGTTGTAAATCCAAAGAACAGCAACATACCCACTGCTACAAAGAAAATTAACTCCATTCCAGACAGACCAAATACATCAATTCTGCTCTTATACCACTAAAGTTCAAAGACAGTGAGAAAGTAGATGTTGTAACAGCTCAGTGCTCCTCACTTCTACCATAAGTGACATAATGACTGTTATTTCAGACTCTCAATCCTATATATGTATATGAAAGAACTTAGACATAGAAAATATGGCCTTTCAGGGAAACACAGTAAAAACTTGAAAGGTATAATTAGGATGATTTATACTCTGCATCAACATCATAATGTTTTGTGGACCTGCATTTTTTAAAAGTACAAAGCCAGAATTGAGCACAAAGAGAAAATTATTTAGAAAGCTTAGGAAGACACTATAATAGCATTTATTTTTGAAGGCAAAATTGAAAGATAAGTCAATGAATGAACTGTGAAGGATAAATCTGAAATGGCATCTGTTAGACAATGATGTATAAAAAGGGTAAAAGCTGTTGGGTGGACAGAGAGAACAAGAAAAATAAATTAGAAGTGTTCAGATGCAGAAGGACTACCATCTTTGAAGTTATTGATATGTTCCATACAAACCCTCTGGTGGTAGATTGTTTCAGAAAATGTGGTGTTTGAATCATCAGACCCATTTAGTATATCTGAAAAGATTCCCTTGTGTTTATCAGGCTCTCACAAGAGTCTTTCTCTGTCTAAAGCCCAGAAGAGGGCCTCAAAGATGATGAAGGGGAAGGAGCACCTATGTATTAGGAAAGGTTGGTAGAATCAGGACTGTTCAGCCTAGAGAAGATAAGGCTCAGGGGATATCTCATCCCTGTGTATGAAGGGAGTGTATAAAGTAGGTAGAGAACAGGCTCTTCTCAGAGTGAAGAGATGTGCTCCATGTTTACTGCTCAGTGACAGAATAGATAATAATGGGCATAAACTGAAACACAGGATGTTCCATTTGAACATCTGACAACACTTACTCTGAGGACAAGTGAGCACTGGTACAGCTTGTGCAGAGTTTTTGGAGTCTCCTTCTTTGCAGGTATTAAAAAACTGTTTAGTTAAGATCCTGGGTGTCTGTTAAGTGGCCCTGTTTCAGCAGGGTGGTGTGGAGCAGATTAATTCCATATGTTTCTTCCAACCTCAACAACTCTGTGATTCAGGTAGATACATATGGCTCAAGAAGAAAAACTGACATTCAAGGCAATGAATTGATGCAGACTCACCTAGAATGCACCTTAGTTTACCCAAAAATGAGGGGGAAATTTCCCGTAACACTTTACGCTTTAGTTCCTTTACATCAAATAGAAAGATAGCTTAATACGACTACCTTTCGTAGCAACTTCTCTGCTGTAGAAAACTACAGGTAATAAGAGACATACAGCACTGTATCATAATTTCCTTCTTTTTTTTCCTCTTTGTAACCTGTTGCATCTAATACACTGCAGATGTGGGATGACTAAATAGTCACATATTCCTCATAGGCCAATTTAGAAAGTGGAATTAAAAGTTTCTTTTGCTGCAGTGCAAGTGAAAACAAAAACAGGGCATCACAGCACCTATTACTAAAAATTACTCCCATTAGAAGATACTGCAGTTAGACTTCTGAATAAATGTGTCATCTAGGTTGACATTAATGTTCTTAGCATTACTGTGCTCTGTCTCACCAAATTCCAGTTTCCAGACTTGGAACTTAAGACAGTGGAATCTTTATTAAGCAGCCTTAATTTCTTGGCTTATATACATGATAAGTGTGTCTGAATTTTAAGTAGTTGACTAAAGAGATTATTTGCATACTTCCACTTATATTTCAGATTTATTTGAGAAATCAACTCCATTATTAAAAGCAAATATAGGTGACAGTCATGTAAGAGTTATGTCTCAATATGAGGTACATGTGGAGTCAATAAAAAGCAACAGAGAATTTTACAGTATGACTTGCCTTCAGTGAAGACTTCTGCTTCAGATTAGGTTGAATTGTTCTTCAGAAATGTGTTCCTTTAATGTAAAAGGACCTACAACTATTAGATGAGTTTAAGTCATCTATTTTTTAGATGTCTAATTTTCAATAGGTTTACCACACCCTTCCCCTGCTGGCTTTCTAACAAGCCCAAGTGCAAAGTGTTGAGGAAATACACAAGGGCAAACAGGGAAAATAAGTCATTTAGTGCAGCCCTGAGGAGAAGGACTTTGGGGATTCTTGGGCATGAAAAGATGGATATGAGACAACTGTGTGAGCCACTGTCCACAAAGCCAACCTCATCCTGGGCTGCATCAAAAGCAATGTGGCCAGAAGGTTGAGGGAGATGATTCTCCCCCTCATGAGACCTGGAGTGCTGCATCCAGCTCTGGGGTCCTCAACGCAAGAAAGACTTGAACCTTAGAGTGGTTACAGAGAAGGGCCATGAAGGTAAAAGGCTGAGATGGCTGGGGTTGTACACTGTGGAGAAGCAAATGCTTCAGGGAGGCCTATCTTGCAATAACTTAAGGGCTCCTATAAACAGGAGAGGGAGGAATTTTTATACTAACAAATAGTAACAGTACAAAGGGCAATGGTTTTAACCTGAAAGGGGGCAGGTTTACATGAGATTTTATAAAAAATATTTATTGTGTATTTAATTTTTAAACTGCCACACATTGTTTTATTGTTTTGGGTTTTTTTTGTTGTTGGTGGTTGTTTGTTTGTTTTTTTTCTCCTTAGCACGCTGCATGAATATCAGATTCCATTGACTTAAATGGTGAGTGAATCTGAAACATTAAGTAATGGCCCTTGACTACCTTTTTTTATATTTTTCCAGTAAAACATAAGCACAGAAAATTAGGCTGACAAGATTATTGGTATCAAGATAAATGCTTTGTGTTGTATTAACACAGCAAATAATTTGAACAATTTCAGCTTAAAAAAAAATGGTCTCTTTATTTTTACATTATTTTAATTTTTATAACTAACAGCAAGATTATTTTTAAAACATGTTGTGTATTCATCTAATCAATATTAGTTTATTCAGTGAATAATTTTCTTTCTGTTACCAACTTATTAATATACCCTATAATGTCAACACCTGGGTGTTTTGTGTTTCTTTTTATACCTGGTAGTAAATCACCCCCTGAAGATCCATGACTAGTAGACTTTTTAGTCTTTGGACACATAATGTTCTTGAATGTTCTTCGTTTAGAACTCCAGACAATTTCCTTGCACAAGAAATTCTATTTTGTTAGCTTGATTCTTTGCTGCAGAGAAGATTTTGGTGGACAGAAGCTGCTACCAAATTAACTCAATAAAAAGGTATAACAGCTTTTAAACATGGTAAATAACTGTTCAAAGATCAGAGCAACAGGGAGTATTATCCATACAGTTTAGAAGAGCTGAAAAAATAAATATGCATAAATAAAGAAGGAAATAGAACAATGTCTTAGTTTGGAAAGACTGGTGCCTGCCAGGGAAGGCTGGAGCTTCCCTTGGAATGGAGAATGCAAAGTGCTCACACCCCCCCCCCCCCCCCGAAATAATATAATTTTGTAATTAGAGGCTTTCAGGCAAATATACGGGAATAAGAGTTCTTTACTAAAAATATTAAAATTACAAATGCAGTAGTACAAAAAACCCAAGCAAAGAAAACAAAAATCCTAGAAAACCGTGACAGAGTCAGAATACGACCTGACACCTTGTTGGTCAGGGTGTTGGAAGCAGTCCAAATAAATCTTCCGGTTGTAACAACTGTGGTTCTGTGGTTCTGGAGTAGAGATGATCCTGTAGAAAGGGTCTAGTGGCGGCAAGATGTGTCTGGTCTTCTTCTGGGAAATCCAGTGAAAAACAGTGTATCCTGCTGTTCTGAATTTCAGCTTTTATCTTGGTAGGAATGCTTGGCTCCTCCCACTGGGTGGAGTATCTTACAATGGGATGATATCATGTTATCTGTCATGTGGTGAGCCCTAATGGCCTATTAACAGAAGATATCCCTCTGGAGGAAGAATGGGTTGTAGAAGAGATAAGGACTATTGCTCAACCTGGTTTTAACAGCTGGTCCATTAACAGAAGGCACTCACCCCCTCCCCCCTGGAGTTAAAAGGAAAAATCACCTCTTCAACTGGTTTCACCAGATTGGGAATAGAATACATGATTTTGGTTATATATTGCAACCCAAGACAAGTGATTTAAACTTATTCTTTGTCAATCAGCTTTTTTTTGCCTTTTTTTTTTTTTTTTTTTTTTTTTTCCCCCCATTTGGAATAAATTTCTGTCCTATTTCAATCCTAAAAAAAAAAAAAAAAAAAAAAAAAAAAAAAAAAAAAAAACCAAAACCAAACAAACAAAAAAAACCACAACAAAAAAACCCACCCAAAACTTTAAAGAAGAAAATAGGCAAAGCAGAAGTACATCCAAAAAAAGAGTTGCTACGGTTTATGTCTATCAAACCTGTCTTCATATTCACATTTATAAGTCAGTTAATAAATTCCTTATGATATTTCTCCAGATATTTTTGCTTTCCTTCTGCTTTTTAAGCTGATGATCATGCATTATATCATGTTCACTCTTAGTTCCTAATCTACTGTTTACTTTAGTTGCAAAAAGAACCCTTTTGTGTCTTGGGAAGGGAAAACAAAAGAGTATTTAGCAATCATCTAAATGCAGGGTGAGTATAATGAATAGTATTTACTCTAAAGATTGAAACTAGCTGGCACATGAGCAAAAACAACACTTACATATACACTTACATTTCCATCTTAAAGTCATACAGTCACGGGATATTTTGAGTTTGAAGGGATCCACAAGGATCATCATGATGCTGTGACCACTTTCCTGGGGAGCCTCTTCCAGTGCCCAAACACCCTCTGGGTGAAGAACCTTTTCCCCAGATGTTTCTGCCATAAAACAGTGTAGTATTTTTAAAAGTCAGCATATAAAGCTTCCCTTTAACCTATTTAGATTTAACTTCTTTTTGTAGTAACTCATGAAGAATAAAATGAATATTTATATAGGTTGTTTTTTGCTCACACTTCAGTGCACTCTCATTTCAATAATTTGTATCAGTTTCCATTGTTCTCAGGCAGTTTATGAAATTCAAAACTGGCCCCAAAGACAGTCTACATTGCATCAGGTAAACAGCTTTTAAATACACATAATTTTTTTTGCTTGTTTCATTAGGGGAAAAAAAAAAAAAGTAAAGGTTATTCAGCAATTTCAATAGAAAATTTAAGAGTAAATTGAGTAAGTGTGATTCTTTTCTGACACTTCCTGATTCTTAAAATACGGAGTGTCTAATTCTAAGATAAATTCAATTATTCCATACCTTAGGGTTGTCTAGCACACCTGCTTATTGCTGCGCAAAGAAACATATAATTGACCCATCCTTAACTGTGGTCTACTTTCCCTGCCTCAGGAGATTTGAAGTTAGTTCCTTTCTTTATGAGGTGGCTGCTGAGAGGACAAGTATAGAGGAAGCACTTTGCACTGGTGGTGACTTTTAGGTGATGTCATTCCCTCCTGCTGAAGCTATTGCACTTTTCACATTGAACATACACCGAGCTACAGTGTGACTGAGAAAGAAATGGATCCTAATTTCTCAGACAGGTTCCATGCTTCCATAAATGCTTTGAATGCAAAACACCAAGAACATTCAATGCAGTAAATGCCAGGTTTGCCAAATTATAGTTGAGCAGCTAAATACTTGGACATCCAGTCATGTTTCTAGTGGCTCCTTACGAACTTTATTATTCAATAAAACAAAAATTGAACAATTTCTGAGTAGAAAATTCTGAGTTCCCATTCCTCACAGTACTGAATAGCTCATAGCCAGGACATCTTTTCAAATACAAAAAAGTAGGGCAGTTCTATGATTCACTGACTACTTATACCCTCTCTAGGAATCTCCTTTCCAAATGGGAAGAAAGTAGAGTCTTCCAACACAGAACTTGTAAGAATGAAGAATAAGGAAAACTTGTAAGAATGAAGAATAAATATCCATGCTCCTTACTGCACATTAACAATATTGGGTAGCATTTTATGCATACGATTAATGTTTTGTAGCTCAAATGTTTAGATATCTAGTTTTCCTCATGCAGTTTCAGTACTTTCTTTTGATGCCAGGAATTTCAGTGGATAGATAGATAATAAAACCCAGAAATTCTTTTTACATATCTAGTAATTACTGCACTTTCAGAAGTATTTTACAAGATTAAGTTTTATTTTTCTAAACAACTTTTGCTTCTTAGGCATTAGAAGTGGAAATGATAGTCATAACCCAACACTGACATAAATGTAAAAATGCATTTTTTGCTGTGGAAATAAATGGGTTTATATTTATGACATTGTGTATGACACTTTTCTACTCTTTGAAAAACAGTAAGATTTATTAGATCATTTTTACTTTGCTGACAATGTTTTGTATGTGTTTAAAATAGAGATAATAAAATGTTGCATATACTTAGCAAACTCTTATAAATAAAACAAAAGCTCCACCAAGAGTATGAGTGCAGTGGTATAAAAATTTGAAAGGGTATCATAACAACATCAAATTTATAAAGGTTCATTAATTGTTTGTCCTACTGTACTAAGTCACAGACAAACTGACAAGCATATACATAAACAGAAGAGCATCTATGAATTGCAACAGTGTAGTTTAGTATGAGAGCACTTTTTGAAATAAATGAGGTAGCAAATAATATGTAGAATAATGAATATGAAACAGCACTAAACAAAAATTCAGAACAAAGCCATAACGATAGAATAACCTGAAAATTCCCTATTATGTTGACCAGATTTATAAATCAAATAGAATCCTACAGCACCAAAATACTATGGATGGTATATTATTATATGGATATTATGGTATCTCTCTCCTTGAAGAATGAGATTGACATATAGAATGTGATTTGTCATACTAGAAAAAAGTATCACTATGATGAATTCCAAGGTAAACTCTAGGTAATATTCTCATCAGATTTTATCCCTGTAGTTAACCTGTGAAATACAAAATAATGAAAAAATGGCAGAAGAAACTGGAAAAACTTGAGTTTTGACTATTTTGGTCTCATCTACCACATATTAGCACAACAATATTTTCTTACCATTCAGGTCAATGGTACATGTAGATAGTCCATGGTTTATTGTCCTACTCAGAAAACAAAAGGGATCATCTTTATCTCCCAAATTAATTTATCGCAGGGGAAGAAATATCCTAAAACTTATGGAATATTTTTAGTTCCTGGGAAACTTTTGAAAATTTTGCAAATAATTTTGAAAGAAATTGGTAGGTTAATGCATTACTTCT